>NC_057794.1:507263687-507265234 GCF_018294505.1 Triticum aestivum
ATACCTGGATTGATAGCCTTTGGGGTAATTTAAATTTATTACCATATTCAAAATTTCCTGAGTTATGACCTTACCATACCTGGATTGATTTATTACTATACGTGGATTAATTATGATTTATTACTATATGATTTATTACTATACGTGGATAGCCTTACCATACCTGGTGGTAATTTAAATTTATTACCATATTCGATATTTCCCGAGTTATGGCCTTACCATATCTGGATTGATAGCCTTTGGGGTAATTTAAATTTATTACCATATAATTGCCATATTCAAAATTTCCTGAGTTATGACCTTACCATACCTGGATTGATTTATTACTATACGTGGATTAATTATGATTGATTACCATAAATACGTTGGGTATTGCCGGTCAGACGAGAAAAGAGAAAAACCGGTGGGAGGGGCTGGTGGGAGGTGGGACGAAGAAAAACCGGTTGAAAATAAACCGGTTGAAAATAAACCAGTTGAAAGTGGGGGGATTATTCAACCAATTCGTCCATTAGGAGTAGAGATTATTTTTTGACTAAAGAGTAAAAAATAAATATGCATACGAAAAAAACACGAAATGTGTAATATGCTTCCAGCCAATAGGAAAGTCGACTTACCTCAAACAGTGGCAAGTCCAAAAATTCAATCTAAGTAAAAGTTAACTTACTCCAAACAAGGGCAAGCCAACAATCAGCTTAAGAAGCTGTGAAACAATACAAGGGAAAAAACAAGAAGTAAGAGAATCAACGGTGAGAAAATGGACTTGCCCAAAATTAAAAAAAGGTTGGGCTGTCCCAGCTTCTATTAATTCTTTTACTTCATGTTTTTTTCAGTTTCCGGTTTCCGGTTTTAGAAAGGTTCTAGAACCTTTCCAAGTCAGTTTTTTTCTCTTTTCCTTTTTTGTTTTCTCCTTTCTCTTTTAATTTTTGTTTTTCTTTGTTTTTTTCAATTCACAAACATTTTTTGAAATGTCAGTAAATTTACTTTTTTCAAATTCATTGACTTTTTAGAAATTCGGATATTTTTTTAAATCAGCGAACATTTTTTGAAATTCAATTTTTGTACATCCAAACAAAAATGTTCATGGTATTTTTAATTTTTTATAATATTAAAAATGTTTATTTAATTCTAAAAATGTTTTTAATTCCAGATTTGTTCATTAATTTTGACACAATGTTCATTGAATTTTAAATTTGTTCATCGAATACAAAACATGTTCATCAATATTCAAAAAATGTTCATTTAAAATCCAATTTTTGTGCATCAAAATATCAAAAAAAAAATCAGTTAATTTCAAAATGGTTCAGGAAATATAAAAATTGTTCATCCCAAATTAAAACTTTGTTCATCAAAATTCAAAAAAATTATTTTTTCAGAAATTGTGATCATTTTCTCGAATTCATGAATATTTATGAAATTTGTGTTTTTTTTGCATTAGTGAATATTTTTGGTAAATCTATTTCTTTCATATCCCAATCTTTTTTAAAGTAGCAAAAAAGAAGAAGGAACAAATCACAAAAAGAAACGAAAAACAACAAAACAGGAGACCG
>NC_057794.1:507265501-507314221 GCF_018294505.1 Triticum aestivum
ATAGGAGCCCCCTTTGTGGACACTGCACCCTTTACGCTTCAAAGGTCACAGACTGTGGAGCCGCCCAGTGAGCCCAACGGCTCAAGCACGAGCCCTCTTGCATTTTATTGAACACAATGCAATCGATTTCATTCACATACACGAGCATACACTCATCTCGAACGCACACTCGCTCCCCTACCCCTATCAGTATCTCCGAGAAAACTGAGCCAAGATCGACTAATTTACCACGGGCGCCTCATAGTAAACGGGCCCCATTGAATGAATATTGTCGAAAAATCTGAAATAAATCTAGAAAAATGCGAGCACCGATGTGAAGCTTAGGACTTGAACTCTGATGGGTTAGAGATACTAATGTCCTCCTAACCATCTAACCATAGGTATTGTCCTCCTAATCGGAAGCATGCTATGCTATCTATTTATGCTGCCGAATTTGCACCGCTATATGTCCCCTCCATCCTATATACTCCACGCGTGGCAGGTGTTCGATCAAATACTATTGAGCTTAATTTGCAAGGCCATGTCGTTTTTATAGCACGAAGGATGATGGGGGACTTGACCATGAAGGGTGAGTTGTTGGGCGATGCGTGGTTGACCATATCTGGGGATTTTGCAGGCAGGAGCAGTGGGGGACTCTTCTAGCAGCGTGTGCATGATTCATTTCATGCGCGAAAGCACATGCACCCTACGACATGCGCATCATCCAACAACGCAATGTGAGATCGTTATCGTATCAATGGTACGCCATCCAGACCATCTTCACCAAGTTTTGTGACGCGGTCGCTCGGCTGGAGGCAATGTGGCCATTGCGCGATGCAGTGGAGGAGAGGAGATCGTAAGTTCTGCTTCTTCTTGCTCAACTTGTCGATCGAATCTTCATTCATTCAATGTTCCTCTACAAATTGTTAGGTCACAGGCAGGAAACTCACGCGATCACGGTGGCGGCGAGAGACGGACGCAGCAGAACAACAGAAGGAGATGATTTTTGCGCCGCGTAACTTCCTCGGCTTTTCCTTCTCTTTCCTTTATTCAACGAGAATCAAGATCCTAAAGTTACGCCACAACTCCAGATGAATCGTGCCATCCCACGACTCGGCGTTGTGGCCCAACAATACACACACGATCCGGCTAAACCTAGACTCTCGGGTCAGCCCATAACTAAAGCATGCAGCACGTTACATGTGCCGTGCCAACTACCTGCAACTTAACACAAAAATAGAAAAAAAAAACACCTCAACGTGAACAAGCACGTTTCAGGCTACAAGTTGAAAACACATGCACGTACACAGTACCCTACAGAACTAGTGCATGGAGCTAAGGACTAATGAAATATTTGAATTAAGCAATGTAACAAGATTAGCACCAACAATCACCTCCCTAATCTTGTTACTCGACTTATTTCTTCATGTACCGAGTACCTTCAAGCCGGCTCGACGTCAGTGCTACCTTTAACAGAACCTCCACATTCTACTGCTGTCATCGAACCTGAATCGAACACAACTGTTGTCTTCTTAAGATTCAGCACATAGAGCCGATTCTTGGTTTTTCGGGCTCTGGCCAGTAGCTTCCCTGAGCGATCAAACACACTCAGAAACCCATGGCGTAGCACTGATTTGCACCCATCCTCATCGAGCTGACCAAGGCTCAGTATACTGCTTGTGAGCTTGGAAACAAAATACACATCATTAAGGAGTATGTGCTGGCCGCTTACGGTCTGAAGCAACACTGTACCTTTGCCAAGAATCTTCACCACAGAATCATCACCAAACTTCACACGTCCCTGTATGGACTCATCCAGTACAATAAAACTTCCTCGGTAGCCGGTCATGTGGTTACTCGCACCACTATCCAAATACCAAGTGCTTTTCTTACTATCCACATCACCAGAGGCTAGTTTTGGCTTCACTTTCTTTTCATGCAGGAAGATCCTCTCTCGATCTGCTACAGGATGCACCTCCACTTTGCATAAATCAGATATGGATGGTACTATCTCTTGGGTGTTACCTCGTTTTCCAGAAGAACGAACACTGCCTTGCTCCGGAGCTGGACACATTGAGCTGGTACAAGTCACTGTTGTTGCAGCCGGCGCCGTTGCGGACGGCGCCATTGTCACCGGCGCCGTTGGCGCCGCCGGCGTCGTACCATCTTGCACAGCCATTGGCAGCACCTTCTTCATCTCATCATTGTTTTTCATTGCCTGCTGCATCTCCTTCTCGTAAGCATGCATAGACTCCAGGAAGCGCATGTACTCTTCATCACCACTTGTGGCCATTGCATCCTTCGCCTCTGCCTTGCACAAATGGGGCACAACGTGCGACTTTTCTTAGGCTGCGGCAAGCTCCACACGCAGCCTCTCGGTCTCGGCCTTGGCAGCTTCCAACTCCTCCATGGATACACCAAAGGGAGTGATCTCAGCTCCCTTCTCTTTTGGCTCGACCTTGGCGTGCTCCACCAATGGCCCGTGCTCACATGCCATAGCAATCAGCAGTGCTGGCTCGTCATCGACGTCGGCGAGCAATGCCTTCTCTTTCTTTGGCGCCTCGCACTCTGAGGCGAAGTGGCCCTTCTCGTCACACTCAAAGCATGTAATCTTCGACTTGTCAAACTTGCCACGACGTTCCTTCTTCTTGCTGCCATGGCTGCCACTGTGCCCTTCGTCGTCGTTCTTGTTGCCGCTGCTGGAGCCATCACCCTTCTTCTTCTCTTTAAGAACCAACGCCTCTAGCTGGGCACGTGAAACCAACATCAACTGCTCGCCTTCATTGTCGTCGCCATAACCGCGCCCACGACGGCGCCCTCGACGACTTTCCTCAAAAGCAGCAAGACGCCCAACGGCCTCAGCAACGCTCATGGTAGAGAGATCGCCCCACTGCTCAATTGTGTTAACGATGTTGCCGAACCGATCTGGTACTGCACTGAACAGGTGCTCGATGACAGTCTCGTCTGAAATATTCTCACCAAGAGAGCGAATCTCGCTCACCAACATAGTGAGCTTTTGCGCGAACGCGACCACAGTCTCACCGTCATCCATCTCAAGACGATCGAGCTGCCTCTTCAGCTGCTTCACCCTCGCCTTCTTGACGCGGTCTTCCCCAACACGCATGCATCGGATTGTCTCCCACGCGTCTCTCGCGGTTTTGCAGCTCGCGATGGCCATCATGACGGCGTCGGGGACAGCCCGCGAGATGGCGGCGAACGCTGCTGCATCCTTGTCGTCGTCCACCTCCCCCTCGGGTTCAAGCGCCGATGAGACACCATGGGGTCGGAGAAGAACCTTCATCTTCACGGCCCATAGGGCGTAGTTGGTGTCGGTGAGCTGCGGGAACTGGACAGGGACGGCCGCTCTCGATGCAGTCCTCACCACGATGGCGCCCTCCTCGGAGCCCCCTGCTCCGAGCCTCTTGCTCGGCGGCGTGTACTTTCCGCCGCCGCCGCCGCCCTTGCCTGCGTCGCTGTTCTTCGTCGGCGACTGGTCCCCCATCGCGCCGCCGCCAAACGCCTCACGACCTAGCTCTGTATACCAATTGTTAGGTCACAGGCAGGAAACTCACGCGATCACGGTGGCGGCGAGAGACGCACGCAGCAGAACGACACAAGGAAGGAGATGATTTTTGCGCCGCGTAACTTCCTCGGCTTTTCCTTCTCTTTCCTTTATTCAACGAGAATCAAGATCCTAAAGTTACGCCACAACTCCAGATGAATCGTGCCATCCCACGACTCGGCGTTGTGGCCCAACAATACACACACGATCCGGCTAAACCTAAACTCTCGGGTCAGCCCATAACTAAAGCATGCAACATGTTACATGTGCCGTGCCAACTACCTGCAACTTAACACAAAAATAGAAAAAAAACACACCTCAACGTGAACAAGCACGTTTCAGGCTACAAGTTGAAAACACATGCACGTACACAGTACCCTACAGAACTAGTGCATGGAGGTAAGGACTAATGAAATATTTGAATTAAGCAATGTAACAAGATTAGCACCAACACAAATTGTGTAGCATGTACGCGCTGCCATGATGTATCACAAGATAGAGGAACGGTCATTTACGCACATACACTGTTGGATGAAGCTGAAGGGCAGTATGTGTGAAACGAAATAATCCGTTCGTGGAGAACTTGCCGAACATCCGGTTAATCCCGTTGAATTTAAACTATTGTGGACATGACTTATTTGCATGCTATGTATGAATGTTTTGTGTTATTTTCTATTTGAACATTGATAAAAATCTGTCGAGTTTACGTGAAATTCATCCGGTTAGTTAAAACAGTGTTTAAAATGTATGCATGCAGCAGCGATGGACGGCTCCACATCGGTGTCCACGGACCGGACTACTCACCCGTGCCCATGAATAGGAAAGCAAATTTGCGCGTTGGAGATGCCCTAGGAGTATAGGGCTAGGAACGGCAGCAGCAGCACTAGGGGTAGGACGGCTACCGGTGGTAGATCACTACTGCACTGTGCGGCTGTAGATGTGCACGGTTGCCTAGTGTCTAGTCTAGACATGTGACCACGAATGGGGAACAATGAGTAGCTGCAGCTGGCTAGCTACTCTCGGTTGGTGAGCGTGCGCATCGCGTTCGCACGGGTGCGTCGTTCTCCAGGACGGCTTGTTGTCGGAACGGCATTGCGCTAAGCTGGCAGTACTAGTAGTACTAGTATTGAAGTTCCCTTTTCCAGTTCTATGGCGTGCTTGGTGCTGAACAGTTTATCAGATGTGCATGGAAGATAAATGACGCCAGAGCTAGCGCGGACAGCAAACATCGCGAAACAGTTTCAGTCTGAATGTGCCCATCCCCTAGCAGTTCTAGCTACAGTTTCCATTCCGTAGCAGTGTGCAGTAGCAACTAGGCAGCGTGCTCTTGGCCTGCTGGGGCGTCGATAGGCTGGAGCACACGACTTTTCTCTTTACAAAAGAACTCGTTGGATTAGCACCAGTGCTGCTAGATGATTAGCGAAAGCGCATGCAGCAGCCGCAAAACTTTTTGACCGTCTGTCTGTTTCGCTTTCCCTCGTCTTCCTTGCCTTGGGATCGGCGGCCCAACTCCAATTTCTTGGGCTAGGGCCTAGTGGCTCCACGACCAGCGACCGGGGGAGGCCCGTAGGGCACTGCACTTTACTTTGTGGGCGCACGACTCAGCACGAATCTGCTTGCACCTTTTTTAACGAGTGACCTTCCTCGAAAGGCAGTAAACACGGGCAAACTGCACGCGTGGGTTGCAGCAAATTCAAAAAAGACTGATGGAGTACATGTTTAGAAACTTGAAAAAGAATCATCTGGGTATCGGTATTACATCAGAAATATGTTATATTTGATCTGTAAATGTCCAGTGGAGTGACGGGGTCTTCTGTAAAATTGACACATCTTACCTCACATACGTTAGATGTAGATCGGATGATAAAAGAACATGGATGACATACACCCCATCGTCATCAACTCAGTCATTCAAAGCAGTGGAGACAGAATACTACCAATCAAGTTATTTTGAAAGCAACCCTAGAAAATTACAAAGAATTGTTATTTAGACCACTGAAACCTTGAACACAAGCAAGACACACGACTACTCTAGGTCTTGAGTGTTGAAGGACCAAAATGTTGCCCCCGGTGAAGCAACCCTCCATCAGAAACTCCAATGATGGCAAAGAAACTCGGTGATCGACAACATTGCTATTTATACTACCAGAGATTGCTCCATTATGCATAACACAGTAACATATGCCAATGAAGATATATCAAGGTCTAATCAAGGTGTTTAAGGATGTGAAAGAGGCTTATGGAACTCGCATGATCATGCTCAAGATGATTGACCATAATCAAAGCACGATTGCACATTTTTCATACTAGATTCCGCCGGGTGAGGGGGGGGGGCTGATTGTTGATTGCATTAACATCTCAACTATAATCCCTTACATTAGAAGTAAAATTTCGCATTCCCTGGACCCCACAAAAAGGCACTCTCCGAAACCAACAATTGGGGTGGGAGACATGGCATGAAGATTCCACGAGAGGTGATTGGTGGTCAATTGATTTGGAGTGGTCAATATCGTTCCAGTTTGACCAATTGGTGTCCAACTCCAGTTATTTAATTTGTTACATTAATAACTGTGCATCCCCAACCACAAACCACAAAATCATTCTTCCCACATGAGCATGGTACTCTCACGAGGTAAGATTACTAGATTAATGCCTCTCAATTTGTCTGCAACCCCGCACCACTCTCAAATCACGGTCCCTATACACACATTCCTTCCAATTCCCCCCTTCCATAACACAAATATCACCCAACAAAGGTGGCCCACATTGGGTTGGTGGTTAGTAAGATTGATGCGAGTGGTGACATTAGCTAGTGAAGTGCCTGCTCCTGTAGGAGTAGTTGGGATCCCCCAAGTATAAGGGTGATGTAACCTAGCAACAAGTATTTTCCTCGGTTAGCAAACCAAGATTATAAATCCAATAGTTGTCATGTAGCAAAACAAAGTGAGCGGTACCTGCACACATAAAACGCTTGTCCCCAACACGGAAAGAGGGTTGTCAAGCCCCTTATCTTGCTAGTGACAATATTAAACACAAGTGATAAGATAGTTCGTAACAAAGGAAAAGAAAAGGAAATAGGGCAGTAGATAATATATTGGTTTTCAGTAATGAGAATAGACCCATGGGTCATAGGTTCACTAGTGACATCTCTCTCCAGCTTACAAGTGTGGTGTGGTGAAAGAAATATAGTCAGGCAGCAATGAAATAACAATATTTATATTTATGACTATGATCATTCATGTTATAATCGCATATTGTCATTACCTCTGTGATAAGTTGACCGTTGATTCAACTGCATCTACTACTAATGCTCCACTCAAAGACCGCTATCCAGCATGCATCCTGAAGTATTAAGTTTATAAGAAACAGAGCATTGCAATAAGCATGATGACATAATGGAGACAACAATCATAAATCAATATGATGAGACATCGTCGTTTTTTCCTTTGTAGCAATAATACAATACGTGTCTTCGC
Organism: Triticum aestivum; assembly: GCF_018294505.1. NCBI lineage: Eukaryota > Viridiplantae > Streptophyta > Magnoliopsida > Poales > Poaceae > Triticum > Triticum aestivum. Next base: position 507,272,519 of record NC_057794.1, read on the forward strand.
CTGTGACACCCCCGATTCATTCGTACACTAATCATACAAGCAATGTGTACGATCAAGATCAGGAACTCACGGGAAGATATCACAATACAACTCTAGACATAAATTAAAATAATACAAGACAGGGGCCTCGAGGGCTCGAATACATCAGCTCTGAATACACAAGAGTCAGCGGAAGCAATAATATCTGAGTACAGACATAAGTTAAACAAGTTTCCCTTAAGAAGTCCAGCACAAACATCAACATGGATCGAAAAGGCGAGGCCTCCTGCCTGGGAGCCTCCAAACTACTCCTGATCGTCGACGGCCTCCACATAGTAGTAAGCACCCTTGTGGTAATAGTAGTCATCAGTGGTGTCGTCTGGCTCCTGAGATCTGTCATCTGGTCGCAACAATCGGGTATGGGGAAAAGAGGTAGCAAAGCAACTGTGAGTACTCATCCAAAGTACTCGCAAGACTTACATCAGATCTAAACTAATATGCATCTGTATCAAAGGAATGAGCTGTATCTGTGGACTAAACTGCAGAATGCCAGAAGAAAAGGGGAAAGCCTAGCCTATCGAAGACTAGCATCTTCAAGCAGCTCCAAGCATCTTGCAACATTCAGAAGAGTATGGAAAGGCATATTATAATATTAGTAAGTATGTTGTAACATGCCCAGAGATCACTTCCTCGACTCCCTGCGAGAAAACAATCCCGGAGCTATCATTTCCATTACATGCCTCAACATCAAGTTCTAGTTGTATCCATTGGGATACAACTCCGAGCGTCCGTTACCGTGGACCTGGCTATTCGAATAGGTAGAATTCTTCCTTGCAGGGGTGCACCAACTTACCCAACACGCTCGTTCAACTCTGGCCGGACACACCATCAGGTCATGACCGGCCTCGGCCGATCAACACACTGTAGTCCTACCTAGGCTCAACAGAGAGGCCAACACGCCGATCTACATACTAAATGTGAAGGGGTCATGGGCCAATCCTGCTTTGCAATCATGCACGTTGTGAGGGTGGCCGGTGAGCAGACCTGGCAACCTCCTTAAATAAGGCAGGTGCTGATACGTCTCCGTCGTATCTACTTTTCCAAACACTTTTGCCCTTGTTTTGGACTCTAACTTGCATGATTTGAATGGAACTAACCCGGACTAACGCTGTTTTCAGCAGAATTGCCATGGTGTTATTTTTGTGCAGAAATAAAAGTTCTCGGAATGATCTGAAAATCAATGGAGATTATTTTTGGAATATATAAAAAATACTGGAAGAAGAATCCACGTCAGGGGCCGACACCCTGTCCACGAGGGTGGGGGTGCGCCCCCTGCCTCGTGGGCCCCCTGACGCTCCACCGACCTCAACTCCAACTCCATATATTCGTGTTCGGGGAGAAAAAAATCAGAGAGAAGGATTCATTGCGTTTTACGATACGGAGCCGCCGCCAAGCCCTAATCTCTCTCGAGAGGGCTGATCTGGAGTCCGTTCGGGGCTCCGGAGAGGGGAATCCATCGCCATCGTCATCATCAACCTTCCTCCATCACCAATTCCATGACGCTCACCGCCGTGCGTGAGTAATTCCATCACAGGCTTGCTGGACGGTGATGGGTTGGATGATATTTATCATGTAATCGAGTTAGTTTTGTTAGGGTTTGATCCCTAGTATCCACTATGTTCTGAGATTGATGTTGCTATGCCTTCACTATGCTTAATGCTTGTCACTAGGGCCCGAGTGACATGATTTCAGATCTGAACCTATTATGTTTTCATGAATATATGTGAGTTCTTGATCCTATCTTGCAAGTCTATAGTCACCTACTATGTGTTATGATCCGGCAACCCCGAAGTGACAATAATCGGGACCACTCCCGGTGATGACCGTAGTTTGAGGAGTTGATGTATTCACTATGTGTTAATGCTTTGGTCCGGTACTCTATTAAAAGGAGGCCTTAATATCCCTTAGTTTCCAATAGGACCCCGCTGCCACGGGAGGCTAGGACAAAAGATGTCATGCAAGTTCTTTTCCGTAAGCACGTATGACTATATTCAGAATACATGCCTACATTACATTGATGAATTGGAGCTAGTTCTGTGTCACCCTATGTTATAACTGTTGCATGAATAATCGCATCCGGCATAATTCTCCATCACCGATCCATTGCCTACGAGCTTTTCATATATTGTTCTTCGCTTATTTACTTTTCCGCTGCTACTGTTACAATCACTACAAAACCCAAAAATATTACTTTTGCTATCGTTACCATTACTATCATATTACTTTGCTACTAAATACCTTGCTGCAGATATTAAGTTTCCAGGTGTGGTTGAATTGACAACTCAGCTGCTAATACTTGAGAATATCCTTTAGCTCCCCTTGTGTGAAATCAATAAATCTGGGTTGAATACCCTCAAAAATTGTTGCGATCCCTTATACCTGTGGGTTATCAAGACCATTTTCTAGCGCAGTTGCCAGGGAGCATAGCTCTATTCTTTGAGTCACTTGGGATTTATATCTGCTTATCATTATGAAGAACTTGAAAGACTAAAGAACTAAGATTTTTCCCTCAACTACGAGGGGAGGTAAGGAACTGCCATCTAGCTCTGCACTTGATTCTCCTTCTGTTTTGAGTAAGCTTGCGACACCTAAACCTGATTCTGCTATTAATTCTGATATGTCGCATGTTATTGATGATGCCACTTCTGCTATGCATGATACTTATGATGAAACTACTTCTATCCTTGATACTACTGTGCCACTAGGTGAATTTCTCGATGAACAACTTGCTAGGGCTAAAGAGAATGAAATTATTGAAACTGATAATATTGATGAAAGTGATGATGAAGATTCTCCCCCTAGTTATGAGGTGCGTGTTGTGCCTGAGGGTTATGTTATGGATGAAGAAACTGCTAGAGACTTTCTTGCCTGCAATGATAGAAGTGATCTTGAGAAACTATTAGCTAAGCAGAAAGAAAAATCTGTGAATGCTAGAATGAAATATGATCCTGTTTATGCTACTTCACCTATCTTTATTACCGATAAGGATTATGATTTCTCAGTTGATCCTGATATAATTACTTTGGTTGAATCTGATCCTTTCTATGGCTATGAATCTAAAACTCTTGTGGCACATCTTACTAAATTAAATGATATAGCTACCCTGTTCACTAATGATGAGAAGACTCGCTACTATTATATCCTTAAATTATTTCCGTTCTCATTAAAGGGTGATGCTAAGATATGGTTTAATTCTCTTGATCCTGGTTGTGTGCATAGTCCCCAGGATATGATTTACTACTTCTCTGCTAAATATTTCCCCGCTCATAAGAAACAAGCTGCTTTAAGGGAAATATATAATTTTGTGCAAATTGAAGAAGAGAGTCTCCCACAAGCTTGGGGGAGGCTTCTCCAATTACTTAATGCTTTGCCTGATCATCCTCCCAAGGAAAATGAAATACTTGATATCTTTTATAATGGACTAACCGATGCTTCCAGAGACCACCTGGATAGTTGTGCTGGTTGTGTTTTCAGGGAAAGAATAGTTGATCAAGCTGAATTGCTATTGAATAATATGTTGACTAATGAAAATAATTGGACACTTCATGAACCAACTCCTAAGCCAACTCCAAAGAAAAGGGGTATTCTATATCTCAGTCCTGAAGATATGCAAGAGGCAAAGAAATCTATGAAAGAAAAAGGTATAAAAGCTGAAGATGTTTAGAATTTACCTCATGTTGAAGAAATACATTGTCTTAATTCATCACCTATTGAAGAAACACACGGTCTCGATAACCCGACGCATGTAGTAAAGGTAAACTCTCTCTATAGATATGATAAAGCTGAAATTCCTCCTGCTAAGTTTGCTAGCCAATGTTTGGATGAATTTGATAACTTTATGGTTAAGCAAGAAGATTTTAATGCTTATTTTCGTAGACAACTGCAACACAATGCTTATATGATTGAACACTTGAGTGATTATATGGCTAGTGTTAAAGGTGAACTTAAACTTATTAGTAAACATGCTTTTATGGTTACCACTCAAGTAGAACAAGTACTTAAAGCTCAGAATGATTTGCTCAATGAATTAAACAATAAGAATGATAATGCTGTTAGAGTTATGACTAGAGGTGGTAAAATGACTCATGAGCCTTTGTATCCTGAGGGCCACCCTAAGAGAATTGAGCAAGATTCTCAGAGAACTACTATAGATGCACCTAGTCCTTCTAAAAGGAAGAGAAAGGAAAATAATATGACCTTGCATGCTTCTAGTGAACCTGTTATTGACACACCTGAGAATCCCAATGATATTTCTATTTTTGATGCTGAAACACAATCTGGTAATGAACATGAACCTAGTGATAATGTTAATGATGATGTTCATATTGATGCTCAACCTAGCAATGATAATGATGTAGAGATTGAACCTGCTGTTGATCTTGATAACCCACAATCAAAGAATCAACGTTATGATAAGAGAGACTTTGTTGCTAGGAAGCACGGTAAAGAAAGAGAACCATGGGTTCAGAAACCCATGCCTTTTCCTCCTAAACCATCCAAGAAAAAGGATGATGAGGATTTTGAGCGCTTTGCTTAAATGATTAGACCTATCTTTTTGCGTATGCGTTTGACCGATATGCTTAAAATGAATAATTATGCTAAATATATGAAAGATATAGTTACTAATAAGAGAAAGATACCGGAAGCTGAAATTTCCACCATGCTCGCTAATTATACTTTTAAGGGTGGAACACCAAAGAAACTTGGAGATCCAGGAGTACCAACTATACCATGCTCTATTAAAAGAAACTATTGTAAAACTACTTTATGTGATCTCGGAGCCGGTGTTAGTGTTATGCCTCTCTCTTTATATCGTAGACTTGATTTGAATAAGTTGACACCTACTGAAATATCTTTGCAAATGGCTGACAAATCAACTGTTATACCTGTCGGTATTTGTGAGGATGTGCCTGTTGTGGTTGCAAACGTTACTATTTTAACAGACTTTGTTATTCTTGATATTCTCGAGGACGATAGTATGCCTATTATTCTCGGAAGACCCTTTTTGAATACTAGAGGGGATGTTATTGATTGCAACAAAGGCAAGGTCACTTTTCATGTTAATGGTAATGAGCATACAGTACACTTTCTGAGGAAACAACCTCAAGTCCACAGTGTCAATTCTATTGGAAAATTTCCAATAATTATTATTGGAGGTTTTAAATTTCCTCTTCCTACTGTCAAGAAGAAATATGATATTCTTATTGTTGGGGACATGCATATCCCCGTTGAGGTAACCTAGTGTTATTCGAAATTCTTTGGTTTCATGTTATTCAGAAAGAGTTTGTTAGCAAGACTTGATCAACCTTGTTAATATATTCCTTTTGATGAGCATGAGATGGATGAAGTTAGAAAACACAACTCTCTGCACCCTCTTTTTACTTTCTGTTATTTAGTTTAAATAAAGCAAAAATAGTATTTTCTGTCAATTTTCTGAATTATCCTTGCAATAAAAAATACCTCGAAAATAAAAGTTCTCCAAATGCCGTGAAAATGAAATATGATTTTTTCTGCAATATTTGAGAATATCTGGCACTGAGAACACATCAGGGGGAGCCAGCACCTGGCCACAAGGGTCCAGGGCGCGCCCTACGCCCCTCGGCGCGCCCCCTGCCTCGTGGGCCCCTGGTGGCCCCCCTCCACTTATTCCAGCCACCACACACTCCTTCCTCCCAAAAAAATCACCAACCAGCTCAAGCACGATTTCTATCTCATCTTGCTGCCATTTTCGATCTCCTAGCTCAAAGCTCCATTCACAAAACTGCTTTGGGGGATTGTTCTTTCGTATGTGACTCCTCCAATGGTCCAATTAGTTTTTGTTCTAGTGCTTTATTCATTGCAAATTTTTGCTGCCTAGGTGACCCTGTTCTTGAGCTTGCATGTCAAATTTATATGGTCCCAAGTAGTTCTAATGCATGATATAGTCTCTAGGCACTTGTGGGAGTAGTTGCTATCAATTTTTATAAGTTTGGTTCACTTTTATTTTGAGTTGCTAAAAATTTCAGAAATTTTCAGAAAAAGATGAAGAGATTTTTGAGGGGCTCATCAAGCCAAAGCTCGAAGGATAAAAAAAGTGAAGAGAACAGGAAGCCCAAGTATACACTACAAAAAAATACACTTCCGTGATGATACGTGTTTGTCACAGTAGGTCACGTTTTTTGTCATGCATGTACATCCATGACAAATTTATGACAGAATCAAGATAGTCATACCTGTGCTGTCGTAGAAGTGTTCCATGACATTACCAAAATTATTAGAGAAAAGTATGTTTTTGGTCCCTCAAGTTCCCAAAAAGTACAAACTTGGTCCCTCAAGATTTTTTGGTATACATTTGGTCCCTTAAGTCTCAAAACCGGACAAGTTTGGTCCTAAACCAGATTTTGACCCTGTTGGCCGGGTTTGACCGCCACAAAACCGCCTGATGAATAGTAAATTCGAGTTTTTAAAAAAAATTCTTCAAAAAAATCTGAAATTTCTTGGGGTGCAATATGCTTACATGCGCAGGGTGCGACCAAATTTTCATGGTCTTTCGATACCCGAGGAGCTCATGGCAAAAAAAGGAAAAATATCTACGTCCGATGAACAGTAAATTCGAAAACAAAATCTGAAAAATTCAAAAAAAAAACTGAAATTTATTGGGGTCTAATATGATTACATACTCAAGATTCGACCAAAATTTGGTGTTGTTTCGAGACTCAAGGAGCTCGTGGTAAAAAAAAAATTCGCTCACAAAAAATAGCCATTTTTTTGGTAGAGCCCGTCCTACGTCATTTCATGAAAAAATGTTGGTCGCACCTTGCGCATGTAACCATATCGGACCCCAAAAAATTTCAGATTTTTTTGAAAATATTTTTTTAAACTCAGATTTACTGTTCATCGGGCGGTTTTGTGGCAGTCAAACCCGGTCAATGGGGTCAAAATCTGGTTTAGGACCAAACTTGTCCGGTTTTGAGACTCAAGGGACCAAATGTATAGCAAAATTTTTTAAGGGACCAAGTTTGTACCTTTTGGAAACTTAAGGGACCAAAAACATACTTTTCTCAAATTATTATCACGGAAGTGTCCACTTCCATGACGATAAATCGCGCGTCACAGAAGTGCTTTCGTCAAGGGTGACCGACACATGGCATCCACCGTAACGGAACGCCGTTAAGCTATCGGGTCGAGTTTTGGATCCGATAACCCGTTAACAGCCCCGACCAATGGGGATTTTCCACGTGTAAAATCATCATTGGCTAGAGGAAACACGTGCCGGCTCATCGTTGGGACAGATGTCATCCACTCACTGGATAGAAGGCGCCTATGATACGTCGACACGTGGCATGGTCCAACAGTGGCCCATTCCTGTGAAAAGGCCGGCCCGTTTGACTTGGTCAAAAGCCGGCGGGCCGGCCCATGGAAAGCCTGTTAACGGCCTGTTTGCATATAGCCCATTTACGACCCGCTAACCCAAGGCCCGTTACGCCCTATCCGAATTAGGCCTAGTAGCGTCATCTGGGCCATCCAATATGATTCCAGCCTGTTTTCACTTTTGGCCCATGTATAGTCCATGACGTCTTTCGGCCCATATGAGGCCCTTTGTAACTCTTGGCCCACTAGCGGCCCGTGCTAAAATTGGCCCGTAATGAACAGTGTATTACTTTACACCCATTAACGGCCCATGGTGAAACTGGCCCGTAATGAACAGTGTATCACTTTATACCCATTAACGACCCGTTATTACGTTGTGCCGTTTCCAGCCCAAGTTAACTTTCGGCCTTCTGAGGTCCCATTTATTCTTGGGCTCATTTGCAGCATTCGGTTACTTATGGCCCGTTACTGTCATTTTCTGCTTGGGGCCAAATTCAGCCCGTCATTATAGTCGGCCCATTTGTGGACCATTAGTCTGTTGGGTCATTTTCATAGCATCACCAAATACGGCCTATTAACGGCCCATTATGGTCAACCCATAAAACGTACGATTTCCATTAAAGGCCCGTGTACGACCCATTAAAGGCCCGTACAAGACCCATAAATGAGTCGGCGGCCCATGGATCCTACGAGACGTAGAAGGCCCATGGATCCGACGGCCCGTGAAGGGCCATGGTCGGGCGAGTAGGCCCCCGTTTGAACGATATAGCATATTCAAAGAATTATCCTACTCAATACTATCACCTCGAAAAAGCATACACTATACAACAAAGAGATCAAGGCATAGAAAGGTAGAATAATCCCACACTACACAATAAAGAAATTACAGCCGATTATACCCACTGGGCATTATGGTTCAGCACAGGTGATAATAAAGCATACACAAACAACAAATTACATACACTGGGCAAATATAGCTCATACATCATGGACGCGCATCAACTTAACTCCATTTGAACTATAATCTCTTCAGAAAATAAGATTGGCCGGATTCAGATATCACAAATTTCAGTCTGCAAAATCTCCAATTCCTTCATGGTTACCTCACTGTCTTATTTCATTTTTTGACTCCTGGATCTAATACCTGCATGTACAGTCTCAACTTGTTGATTATACGTTGACAACCATGTACACGTTGTCTTGCCACCTCTAGTTGATGCTCGAGAACATCAGCACATTCCAATTCCAATCCATAATCATTCAGTAACGGCCATGCCGCACTGCTCGCAGATCTTTGTGTTGATGTCACTTCATCCTGAAATTTTTCTGTAAGTACACATGACTAGGGCAAAAATATAGTTACAACAGTGAAGCGAACAAGACACTATTTTGTACTACATGGCAAAACAGGAGTAACAATAATATTACACGTCACTTTCAAAAAAAAAGTTACACGTCATGAAGCATAAGCAGGTGATATTTTAAAAATTATAAAAAAGATAGTCTGTGCAGCCTGCATACAGAAATCCCTCTTAGCTCACTAGAGGAGCATGATGTTGGGGCCCAATCGAAAACACAGACAAGTTACAAATTTAGATAGCACGTTGCGTATAAGTAAGCAAGCAGTTGGCCATTCTGTGCCTCAATTAAAGTCTTAGGGAGCATAATGAACAGCAGAGGGTTTCATACAAACATACTACAATAGGCAAAACTATGCAATCATTAGCGTAGTATAAACTAGATTGTGAGCCTCATGCAATAATAGTTGGTTAATAGACTTCAAAGCTTCAGGCACACTTTGGCAGAGTAATTAAATGGTAAGGCCTTTAATTATGTCAACTAATAGTGATACAAGTACCGAACATCAGGCATGATTATTTGGGCATCTCATTAACTGAGGACAAATAAAGCAATTGAAAAGAGAAAATTAACTATGCCTGAAACAAACAAGGAATTGAACTGTTGAGTTGCATACACTGACTTACCTTAGCAGGTTGAAGAGGCTCAGCGCATCTCCTACTTCTCTTGCAAGGCTCCTTACTAACATCTTGTACTTGGAAATCCTCAATCTTATCTTCATTGCACCCCCTTTGCAAGGTGACACAAACTAGTTACTGATCTCCTTGGAAGATAAATATGCATACTTTCCAGTCTGTGAGCACAAAAGGATGAGATTATAACAAAACAACTCCACATAATGAAACATGCAGCATCTCTTGCACTTGCACACAATGAAACATGCCGCATATCTTGCACTTGCACACAATGAAATGAGTATTTACTATGTCTACACTATGTAAAAACTAGGCATACCTTCGAACTGGATCTCCAGGTACTCTTGGAGAGCCTACTGTAGTGTATAGCCAAACCTTTATGTCACCTATGAGTTAGACAAGGCCCCACTACAGCAGCCCTTAGTGTTTAAATCGTTGACAAGCTCTATTAGAGTGTTATGTCAAGAACAACAAGTAATCAAAGCAAACAGTCCTAGTATGGATGGCTGATGCAAACAAGCAATTGAACAGATGTGTGAGAAAATCTTACATATCAAGAAAATAAGCAAAGAAGGAGGCTTAAAGACCATCACTTGACTGACTAGATTTAAGGGGCATTTAAACATCATGTGCAACGTATGAACTAACACAAACATTGCATATTCCAGATTCTACAATGGAATGCACATGTATTAGGTTATGCCATGTATGATGATGCCTAAATGTACAGATAGCAGGCAGTAGTGATTCATCATTGCACACACAATTGAATTGCAGGTTAAGGGCCCGTTCGATTTCGCCTTTTCAGGGCATATTGTCAAAATAAGCCATAAAAGATGTAAAGAAGTCATTTTTGAGTTATGGGCTTGGGCTTAACTAATTTCGCTTTGGAGGGGGGTGTTTCGGGTAGAACCTCACTAGAAATTGAAGGGAAGGGGAATAGTGAAATGACTCTGTTGTCTGCCTATATTACACTCAAAATGCAACTGCTAATACCCGTGTCACACCTGACCCTCAAGTAAAAAACAAACACGCAAGCATTCATTGCCCTGCCCGCTTGCATCTCCTCTCCCCTTTCCCTCTACCTCGATCCCTTGCCTACAGCACTAGGGTTCCTCCAGCGAGCCGTCGCCATTGGTCCCATCTGGCCTGGTCCTAGATGATGCTATGTCTAGCTAGGCTACATGGCCGACGGGTAGGGGCAAATCTCCCTGGCTGCTCCTTCCTCTGGTGCCGCCCCTCATTCTCATGGTCTCCAGCAGCTACTCCACTGTGGTTCGTCCAATGCACTACTCCGGCGGGCGCTGCACAACTACGGCTGATGCCACATTGCGGCAGAAGGCACCTTATTTCCCCTCCCCTCCTCCCAGGCCATGGCCTTGAGGTACTGTTGAAGGATGAGCTCATCCAACAAGGTGAGGATCTCCTTTGATTTTTTGCCAAATTTTCATTCTGATCCACTATATGATGAATTGCTATGAGCTGCTTCTACTGCTGCTATATGATGCATTGCTATGAGCTGCTCCTGCTGCTGCTATATGATGAATTGTTATGAGCTGCTGCTGCTGTATGATGAGTTGCTATGAGCTACTGCTGCTGCTATATGATAAATTGCTATGAGCTGCTGCTGCTATATGATGAGTTGCTACAAGCTGCTCCTGCTGCTGCTATATGATGAATTGCAACGAGCTGCTCCTGCTGCTGCTATATGATGAATTGCTATGAGCTGCTCCTGCTGCTGCTATATGATGAATTGCTATGAGCTGCTGCTAGTATATGATGAATTGCAGACTGCTGCTGCTGTATGATGAGTTGCTATGAGCTGCTGCTGCTGCTATATGATGCTTTCAGGTGGTGCTGCTATACGATAATAACCAGCCACTTGGACCATTGAATTTCAATAAATAATTGTTCTTCATTTAAATGTGGGTCATGCCTTCTTTGTTTAAATCAGGCAATGGGATCTCTATGGAAAACATTGACCAAAGTAGATTGTGCCAAGTAGATGGTATCTTTGTATTTGCATTTTGAGCAAATAGTGATGGTCTATTCTCCTATCATATTAATTACTGCACTGGGTTCAATTTGTGATGTTTGCAAGTCAAATTAATTTCCATATGGGCAGCAAAATGAAAAAAATATAATGCAATCTAGACTTTCCACTGATCATACCAAAGATAAGCTGATAATGCAATGAAAAGAACTGGCTGGCTTATTACATGGAGCTTATATTCATAGGTGCTTATTTTCTTAGGATAACTCGTAATAACTGTCCCTAAGAAACTTGGCTAATAGAACTGGCATACAAATAACATGTCACGATGATTGCAATGGAGGAGTGACGTACCATAGCACACTGTATAGGCTCACCGCTGCCTCTCCTTTTTGCGATGTTCCATGAAATTGCCACATACATCTTGTACTTTTTCATTGTGTAACCCTATCTGCAAGTTGACACGGCTAATTTCAAACATCTCTACATGATACTAAATTGCATATCCCTTGCACATATTTAAACCACCAATTAATGATTGTGTGCATACCATAAACTAGCCATGACTCTGTATGCTGGACTAGCAGACACTCTAAGGGAGCCTAATGTAGTGCACTGGAATTCCTACATGCCACCTACGATTTTGTGTAATGTACCACCCCTGTTCCTAAATATATGTCTTTGTAGAGATTCTAGTATGGACCACATACAGATGTATATAGATGCATTTTCGAGTGTAGATTCACTCATTTTGCTCCGTATGTAGCCTATAGTGGAATCTCTAGGAAGACTTATATTTAGGAACGGAGGTACGAGGTACTATCATGTATGACATCTACATATCTAATTTAGCAGCCAGTAGTAGAAATCATTGTCTGCACAAAGGGATTACTGGTCAAAAATCCTAGCAAAGCACGCAGGCAAGCATAGAACAATACAAGAGAGAGAGAGAGACGCTTACAAGATCATAGCAATGCCCCAGTCCAGGATCTTGGTTGGCCAAGCTATTAGATCCAAAAGAAACATCGTCCTTGTAGTTTTTGCCATCTGCATAACAGGTAACAACGACCAGTTAGTATATTTGAAGTACATCGGGAAGGTGATGATGGACTGGTTTAAAGGTGACAAGTACCTAGGACGTGGCGGGTGCTTGGCATCTCTCCAGACGTTGGGAATCAGGTTAGAAATGTTGAGGGTGATGATGATGCACTGGCTATCAGGGTCCGGTAAGGAGATCTAGAACCGTTGAGTAGGGTGTTTATGGAACGGCTCCGGTAGGGTGGACTACGGTGTGGGCGAAGCGGATCTATGGCCGTGGATGAGGGCGTAGGTGAAGCTGCTCCGGTGGTTGGGTTAAGGATGGTGTTGACGACGCGGATCTGCGGCCGTGGACGGGGCGTCAGAAGCTACTCCGGTGGTTGGGTTAAGGATGGTGTCGACGATGCGGATCTGCGGCCGTGGACGGGGCATCAGAAGCTGCTCCGATGGTTGGGTTAAGGGTGGTGTCGACGATGCGGATCTGTGGCCGTGGACGAGGCGTCAGAAGATGCTCCGGTAGGTTGGATGAGGGTGCGAGGAAGCGGATCTGAGGCCGTGGACTTATGAGTTGGCAAAGCGGCCCTGGTAGGGTTGAGAATGGTATAGGCGAAGCTACTCCGGTAGGGTTGACGATGGTGTCGGTGAAGCGGCTCCGGTAGGGTTAAGGAAGGTGTCGGCGAAGCGGCTCCGGTAGGGTTGAGGAAGGTGTCGGCGAAGAGGATCAGAGGCCGTTGACGGGGGTGTCGGTGGGGCGGCTCCGGGGTGTGTGGACGAAGCGTCTCCGGTGGGGAGTACGAATGAGCCACTGCAGATGCGCGATGGTTGACGAGAGTACCGGCGAAGCAGATCCGGCGCCGTGGACAAGGCCGGCATTGAATGGGCTGTGGTACAGTGGTGGATGAGCAGTCTACTTGTTTCTAGGGGAGGTGGGAGGGGTAGATGCGGCCGCAGAAGCAGATCCGGCGAGGTGGACGCCGCTGGCAGTGAATGGGCTATGGTACACCGGTGGATGAGCAGTCTAGGGTTTCGAGAGGGGAGGGGAGAAAGGGCGATGAAGTACGGACGGCGTGATGTAAGATGCTCTGGTGCTGTGGAGTTAGTCATTTTTGCGGGAGGGGGAGAGGAAATGGGGGTGCCGTGTAGTGGGGGAACCGGAAGTTACCATAGCAGCCCCAACCTATCATGTAGATGAGGGCGGTATTGTAACTGTTGGTCTCCGTGCACCAAGGGCAAAAGAGGGATTTCGCATGCTAAAGACTAAGGTGGCGGAAATTTTAGAAGGAGGTGGGAGATTTTGCCACCCGCGGGATCGTTCGTATCCAGTTTCAACTAATTTTGGACCGTGCTAGCAGGAAGGTCATGCTAGACTGTGTACACGGGGCACGCGTCAGCAGTTAATAACTGGTGTGAAGTCCACCCCAGAAAAAAAGACAATAACTCGGGATGATGCGCCGATAACTTGGACGTTCACACGGGCGTGGCCAATCGTACGGGTGTAGTGCCGCGTTCACAAAAAAGGGATCAAACGCTCAGCCTTTGTATTTCTCGTGTAAATAGATAATTTAGTGCCATTGGTTATTTACTTTAAACATAATGCATTGACGTGTTAGTGTAGAGACACACAAAAAGAAATGGATATTGTAGTCAGCTACTTAAAAGTGTTACCTCATATGATTACATAGTCTTCATTTAATAAATTGCGTACCCGTTGAATTCTTATATGAATATTACATAGATTACTTCAAAATAGAAACTTAAATCATCCAAGACTAATGAATTGGAATGCAAGAGTAACAATGGTGCATGTACATGATAGCTACATTGGTTGTTTGAAGAAACAACACTGTAACTTTGGCATGCACAACTGAAAAGGTTTATTTAAATAGAAAAAATGTGATATGTGAGTGTCCAATCTTTATAGTGTTGAATCGATATTGTACCTTTGGCCATGATACGAAGTAGATATTGACTTATGTTCAAGCGATGCACGTCCACGACCGCTAGATAGTGATACGTGAATGAATTGTGCAATCTCTCTCACACGCATACATATCTCATTTCCCTGTGGGCATCGTAATCACACACGTGCACTTCGTGTATTTCTCTCCCTCCGTCAGGGTTAAATTCATCTTTCTACCCCGTCCTACAAGTCTCTCACACAGAAACACACACACACTCTCTATGTCTAACACGCCCACCCCTTTAATTCTGCCCACCCACAACCACTAATGTCTCAAAGTATAATAATGTCTCTCACACATATGCTATCTACCTATCCCTTAATATAGCTAGATATGTGTCACACAAACTCGTTCTCCCTATTAGCAAGATGCCCATGCGTTGCACGGAACATCAAGATGCATTTGTATGAGAAGTTTATCTTGTGGGAGAAAAGGATGAACGAGGGAATGCCTTATTTGCAAATGCGGAGAGGGGTGTGGGTATCTTTTTGCAAAATTGCCATAGTTTCCTTCCTGTCCGTCGGATATAAATCGGATGGCCTATATTGCAGGACGGCAGGCACACCATCATCACCAACTCTGTTTTTTTATAAGAGTAGAGATATGTGAGTGTCACTGCCCCCCCCCCACACGCACCCACACTTCCCAACACCGAAGGAGTAGGGTGACACCTCGATCTTGATACTAGTCTATCGACTGGCTTCTCTCTCAAACATACACACACACTACCCTGCACCGAAGGAGTAGGGTGGCATATCGATCTTGATAATAATCTATCTACTCCTCTTTCAAACACACACACACACATACACACACACACTCGCTAGTTGTGCCTCTGTGCCTACCGCGCAAACTCTCGATACGTCTTTCTCTCCCTCCCCCCAACAATGACAACAGAAGGGTGACAACTCGATCTAATCATAATTTGTCAATTGGTTTCTCTCTCAAACATTGTGTCTCGGTGCCTCGCTCGGTAGCCCCCTCGATATGTAGACTTTTTGCGCGCGCACAACTGTAGTGACGATGACGCTGAACCCAGTGTGCCTTGTTTTTACCGGCCTCATGTGATAGTTTTCACCCTATTTTCTGTTAATTAACAAGGCGACCTTTTCTTTGTTACTACTAGTGAATCTGAAATCATTCGGGGCAGACATAAAATATATCACTTCAACCCAATTATCGCAACAACTATTTTAAAAGAAATTAGCTAGCTGCCCGTGCGTTGCACGAAACATCAAGAGGCATTTGTATGAGTAGTTTATCTTGTGAGAGAAAAGGTTGAACGAGGGAAGGCCTTATTTGCGAACATGGAGAGACGTGTGGGTATATTTTTGCAAAATTGCCATAGTTTCTTTCCTATCCGCTAGATATAAATCCGACGACCTATATTGCAGGATGGCACGCACACCATCATCACTAACTCTGTTTTCTACTCCCTTCGTCCGAAAATACTTGTCATCAAAATGCATAAAAAGAGATGTATTTAAAACTAAAATACGTCTAAATACATTTCCTTTTATCCATTTTGATGACAAGTATTTCCGGACGGAGGGATTATTTGTCTTTTTAGAGATTTCAACAACTGACTATGACCGGACCTTACCAACATACTCAAAAAAGTAGTCCATAATTTTGATGTTACCCTCTTTTCTTGGCGGTGCAGTGCCATCTGCATACCTCATAAATAAATCAAGGACAAATCTGACCCCTTCTTGAAAAGACATACGGAGCAAAATGAGTGAATCTACACTCTAAAATATGTCTACATACACATTCGTATGTGGTAGTCCATTTGAAATCTGAAAAAGACAAATATTTAGGAACAGATGGAGTATATATAAGAGTAGACATGGAGATATATCTCCAGCATGGTCTACAACAAAAATGTGCTGGGCTAGTTAGCACCGGATGCTCGCAACGCGATGACATGAGTTCGAATTCTGTCTTTTAACTTTATATTTTTATATTATATATTACTCTAATTATTTAATATATACTTCTTTCGCTACTGTACTGACAGTGGAACCCACAGAGTACTTAGAATACAAGATTAAGGATGAACTTGTTTCTTTTTAACTTTCTGTACGAAGTTGTAGCCATCCTGCAAGTCACGTGTACATTGTACATGCAATTAACTTTTTATAGAGGGACAATCATACAGGCAATTAACTCAAATGGATTGGATGTCACTCTATTATTTCCAGCATAAAGAGCATCTCCAACGGCAGCCGGCAAATTTCCTACCGCTTCCTTAAGCGGAGGACGACATCAAATGCCAGCGGCATACATCTTTACAACTCTAACCAACCAGATGAAATTCGTGCAAACATAGACTGATTTCATATAAGCATGAAGGATTTCGTATAAAAAGCCGGATCTTCATATAAACATGATGGATTTCATTACATTTACATGAACTAAGAGGTGCCAATACGGCTCTTTTGTATAATTAATACTCCCTCCGCCCGGAAATACTTGTCCTAAAAATGGATGTATCTAGACTTATTTTAGTTCTAAATGGCCGCCCGCGGATCCCTTTGTCTTCCTCATGTCCGTCAGACACTTGCGGGGTCGATGAAGGTCCTTGGAAGAGACGAAGCAACAAAGAAACCACCTGAATCCGCGGTCGTCGCCTCGGCGGTGGCCTTCATGGGTCCCAAGTGGCGGCGGCCTCCCGTGTTCTACTTCTCCTCGATGATGGCGGCGGATACGGAGAAGCTGGCCACCAACTCGTCGCTCTCCACGCACCCAGCTTTTGTCTTTGCCTGCATGGTGCTGCCGCAGGCACGGGAGGCGCACCCACAGACACGGGAGGCGCGGCCACCGCAGACACTGGTGGCGCGGTACGACGCGACAACGACGGCGCCCTGGAATTCTTTGACAAAACTAAGCACCCTGAAATTCTTTGACAACTAAACTGCTGGCTATATGATGTTGGCCATATATATTGTACGTATATAATGTGAAGAAACGAGTGGTAGTATGATACGTCTTGAGCTTGCGTTGGTTTTCTTCGAAGAGGAAGGGATGATGCAGTAGAGTAGCGTAAGTATTTCCCTTAGTTTTTGAGAACCAAGGTATCAATGCAGCAGGAGCCCACACTCAAGTCCCTCGTACCTGCACAAAGCGATAGCTACCCGCAACCAACGCGATTAGGGGTTGTCAAGCCCTTCACGGTCACTTACGAGAGTGAGATCTGATAGATAGAATATTTTTGGTATTTTTTATATAAAGATGCAAAGTAAAAAGTAAAAGCAAAGTAAATAGCAAAACAATATAAAAGTGATGGAGATTGATATGATGAGAATAGATCCGGGGGCAATAGGTTTCACTAGTGGCTTCTCTCAAGAGCATAAGTATTCTACGGTGGGTGAACAAATTACTGTTGAGCAATTGATAGAATTGAGCATAATTATGAGAATATCTAGGCATGATCATGTATATAGGCATCACGTCTGTCGGGGATATACCCCGCCGCGTAAACCGGCCAGAAGTATAACCCGGCCGGACTAGGCGTTTCATTGGTAAACCGCCAGAGGATTGGCGATTTACGTGTCTGGCGGTTCACTAGTATGACGATTCATGAGCCTGAAGACTCATTGGTGAGCCGACTAGACTTGGCGGTTTACTTGAGACCCGGTTTACACTTGGCGATTGACTAGCGACCTGCCCTGACCTGGCGGTTTACAAGCAACCCGCTGGAACATTATGACACACTTGTGACCCGGCGGACGGGTCAGATGAATGACAAGGCCCAAGGCCCAGAAGGCCGGTTTATGTTAATGGTGGGCCGGTTTAAGAGGAAAGGCATGAGGAACATTTATCTTACAAGGAGTTAAGACCTGGACTTGTATCCACTTTGTATTAGAGATAGACTAGTCCTAATCCTAATAGGACTCTACATGTAACCCGCCCCTCCAACATATATAAGGAGGGGCAGGGCTCCCCAAAAGGGACAAGATTGACAAGTTCCACAAGTTGGACAAGTTAGGTTTAGACAATAGCTCTCGAGATAGAGCACTCTTGTAACCGTGATCATCATCATCAATATTAATGAAGAAGGATGTAGGCTTTTACCTCCACCGTGAGGGGCCGAACCTGGGTAAAACATCGCGTCTCTCGTCCCGCTCAACCCCTCTCAAGCTACCACATAGATGCGTTGGCCTCGCGACTAAGTCCTGACACTAAGGACATCTGCCGTGACAATTCCATGATAGTTGGCGCCCATCGTGGGGCCTGCGCACGGTGGTGTTGGGTTCTTGGAGGGATCTTTTCTAGGGTTTGAGAAGCTCGCAATTCATCGGACGAAGAAGACTTGGCATGAAGCAACAGTATTGGACAGAGCTGCACCGGGTTAATTAAATTAGCTGCTCAACGATGAAGCTGGCAGGGCAAGTTTTTAGGGTTACGGCAGACAAATATGAACCGGCGATCCATCGAATCCGAAAACGAGTTGATATCCACTACAGCAGCCGCCGTCCTCGTGGCTTTGTTCAAAGTTGCCGTGCAAACACTTCAGCGTTGAAATCAAAGTCAAGGAAAGGGTCCAATCAGCAGCATAAAAAAAAGAAAGGAAAAGTAGCCCATGACCCGGAAACAGAGCCGGTCGCAACCCAGACTCGTCCATCGTCTGCGCCTGCGTCCTCGCCTCGAGGCGCCCGCCTATGTCGAGCCACTACAGTCTCCCATCGCCTCCGGGCCGGTCGTCGTCATTGCGCCCTCGTCGTTCGACTCGCCGGCGCCTCTCGGACCGTGCCGCGACCAGTTCCCCTCAGCCGCAGCGGAACCGAGCCGCCGCCTGCCTAAGTCGCCTCGTTTGGGCCGCCCGGTGCCTCGTATCTCTGCCGCCGTTTCATCCTCGCTCAGAGCCACCCTCGCGGCCCGCGCCTCCGAGGCCTCACCTGCGCCGTCGCGCCTCAAGCCGACCCTGCCTCGCGGCCTTCTCGCTGTGGTCTTGAGCGGCCGTCTCTGTCCTGAGCCGCCTGCCTAAGTCGCCTCGAGCACCTGCGGCCTTTGTGACCTTGAAGCGCCGCTCGAGCTCTCTTCTCCACCACGGCCCTGTACTTTTGCCGCCTCCACTGTTCTGCTCCAACCACCACGAGCTATCGCCGTGACTCGCCTGGCTACCTTGCCAAGTCCGGTTCTGCTGTGTTTTCATCGTCCTATTCTTGTACACGGTGGTGCCGAGGCATGCTTCTGCTGCGGCAAACTCCGGCCTACAGCTCGCTTGAACCGCCCGCCACCAGAGCTCTTTTGGGCCGCCTCGCTTCAATGGCCTCAAGCAGTCTCGGTGCCAGTTTCTACTTCATCAGACAGCCTTGCTGAGTCGCCGCTGTGGTTTCGCATCTCTGGACTCAGTCATTATGGCTTCGTCGTGGCCTACTTCGCCTTGAGCCAACATGCACGAGTGATACTACCTCAGTACGCATACACGTATATACTTGCAGAAAGGCCGCATGCCTCGCACCAAATTTAGTCATTGTTTTCACTGTTTCGCCAGCGTTTCTCTGCCGAAACTGCCTCAAGTCGCCGGTCGAATCCTCACCGCCAACTCCAAGTAGATCAGTCCAAAGCTATAAAAAAAGGGAAGAAGAGCACGACCCGATTCTGCTCCATTGCCGAGTTGCTCGCGGCGTGCAAATCGCCGTTCACCCCGTTCAGAGCCGCCTGGGTTTCAAACTGACATTTATGCTGATCTCCACCTTGAGCTGTTCCATGTGAATCCGCTGCTAAGTTGCTGCCGACAAACCGCCTCCATCTTGCACTGCATCGGGGCCTCCGTCTCTGCTGGCGGATCTTGCTACTACGGCCGTGTGGCCGCAGCCTCTGCCGAGTCACTACAGGCTGGAGGAAAATCCGGACGACCCCACAACAACTTGCCGGCCTGCCACCTCCATTTGGGGGTACCTTCCTGGTGGGAGGACAGGCGGATTAATCCCGCGCTGTTAAGAAGAACATAGGTTATCGACGGACATTGCATACGGATCATCTGTCGTACCAATGCACCAGGTGATATCCATCCAGTTTACTTTTTATCAGTAAATACTTGTTAATTTTTTGTGAAAACAACCACTCTGTCCTATAGTGTTTATTCATTACAAAAGTGGTGTTATACCGCGGATGCACGTTCGGCTGTGCCACGTGGTTCCACGGGCACGCGTGTCTCGGTCCAGTGTACATCAAATGCGTCAGCTGACTCGCCCGTCCACACCACCTTACAATACCATGGACGACTCTCGCGGCCGGTTTAGGCGTCCGCGCCGGATTACAACGCAGAGGGCAACTTGCTTGTTCGCACTAGCTTACAACGCCATGGCCGGATCATAAGTCTGCTCCTACGGCTGACTCGGTCGTGGTTGATTTCAGCTTCACCATGGTGATCATCAACACCACAGTGGATATTAACTGGCCTGACATATCAGGTGAAATTCATCCAGTATATTTTTATATTATGTATTGCTTTCTTTAAAAGAGCAATTACCCCGGCTTGTAAAGTTATCCCATGCAGGACCATAAATCACCATATTGGTGAAAATCTAAGGGCGGTCAATTTCTCGGCTTAAAAAGAAGATTCTGGTTTACAATCCGGTTCAAGGGAAAGATGTCTCCCACAAAGCTTTGAAGCTCTCAATATCCGGTTCAAAATCCCGGTTCAAGAAGAATTTATATCTTGCAAAAAGTTAAAGGTTGCCCAAGAGGACCTGCTGCCCTGACGCGCGGTTCAAACATGGGTGTCCTGCCTTATGGGCTCATTTTCATATGATTACTTGGGGGCTTCCTATTCAAACATAGGTGTATTCACCAAAGAGAACATGGCGTTACTACCCTCTTGATTCGACTATCAAGCCAATATTATCATAAGAGCACAGTTCTGGTTACTCCGGTAATCTAGCTATCAAGCCAATATTATCATAAGGGGCCAAAGAGAGTCTGCTGCACAGCACAGCTCAAACATGGGTATCCCTTGAGCACAGCTCACAATATCACTTGGGGCTATGTTCGAATCATAGTCACACCTCTTGATAGGCATAAGGGCCACCAGGGAAATCATTTGGGGGCTTGGTCGTATCCGAACCATAGCTACACCTCTTGATAGGCATAAGGCCACCAGGGAAGTCACTTGGGGGCTATGGGTTCGAACCATAGCTACACCTCTTGATAGGCATAAGGCCACCAGGGAAATCACTTGGGGGCTTGGTCGTATTCGAACCATAGCTACACCTCTTGATCGGCGCAAAGCCACAATTATGACTACATGAGGGCTCTGGTCATATCCGAACCATAGCTTAAACTCTCTTGATCATACATATATATCATCATATATTACATCATACGTCATCATTATATCATCATAGCATGTATCATACCGGTGTCTTTGACCCGGCTCGGTTTTAAACTACAATTTGTCAATATATGATCAGTTATAATCCGGAGATTATCAACCCGGTCTGGTTTTGACTACAAGTCGCCAGTATTATATATGGTTAATCCGGTGTATTTCACAACCCGGCACGATTTTATTACAAACCGGCAAAATATGACGGGAGTTATCATACTCAAGATTTGGGTTATAACCCTTACTAAAAAAGTTGGTAAACCAACGATGTGATTCAATGTCACAGGTATGATCTATTTCATATTTGATTATTCTTAAGTGCAGCCTTGGTTATAAACCCGGGTTATATGTTGGGCATTATGACCCGTCCGGCGGTAAACCGCCAGGGCACTTTAAACTTGTTGTATGCAGAAACATATTTGTTAAACCGGCCTGGCTTTGGACTATAAGTCGCCAGTATATATATATTTGGATTGCAGCATTGGAATCATGCGCTTATAAATCATTGGGTTATATTATTCAAATAGCCAAACTTGGCTGAATTTTCATTATGATATTCAAATAGCCAACATGGCTGGATTTTTATGGTTATTAATAACCGGTATTATTGAGTTTCCAAAGTCGCTTTAGCGCAATGGCTATTATTTTATCAAAGGATATGATTTATTCTACAATGGAAGGAATAGTCCCGAGTCGCTGCAGGCTTACAACCCGGCACTTGGGGGCTACATTATTCAAATTGAGATTACATGCAAGTCTCATGTTGCTGCAAGCATGTACCATGACACTTGGGGGCTAATGCAAAGTCATTTTTACTAGTCTTATTGAAGATCCGACTCATCATATTATAATGAGCCGACCCTTGGGGGCTACCAATTGCTCCTGTCAACAATTCAAGGTACACAAGTTTTCGTCCATAATATTGAAGGATCCATTGCTCAGTTGGTAAAGCACAAAGTTCTTAACCTTGTGGACGTGGGTTCAAGCCCAACGATGGAAGCTACATTATAAGATGTTATTTTCATTGAAGTATATATCAAGTCCTGGTTCAGTATTATCTTACTAAGCCGGCCCTTGGGGGCTACACATCACTGCTAAAATCTACATAATTATATTTACAAAGTTCCTGCTCATTATTGCATAATGACCCGACCCTTGGGGGTTACACTGATTGAAGTTTTTATAAGCAATTGCAAGTCCCAGGTTGCTGCAACCATGACAACCCGGCATTTGGGGGCTACATATATGGAGTATTCAGTTTATATGATTGAGATGAACAAACCGGATTTCTTCAAGGTTGAAACACTTATTGGAGCAAGTCTTAAGTTATCACTATGTTCTCCTCTTAAGACTTGGGGACTACATGTATTATGCATATAAAGGAGGAACATCTTCATTTTATCAGTTTTGAGCAAATCAGGAAGATCAATTACATGACCCGGTGTCGACAACAATTATGACCCGGTGCCATCAATATTTATAAACCGGCCAGTTTGGTAATATTAAACCGGCAAGTTTTACATCTTCAAACCGGCTGAATATCAGATAAGTATTTCAAGACCCATATTTCTTAAACCAACGCTTCAGAAGCCGACTCAAGTGGATTATTCTTCACATTGTTTCTCTGTGAGAAACCAATGTCAAAAATTGAGTATGAAGCTGGCTTGTTAACCCTGATTTTCTAGAAGGAGGAAATGACAAGGACTTAAGTATCATCAGGTACCGGTTTACAAGAATTCTTAACCCGGAGCATAGCCTGTCAAATTTGTTCTTGTGTTTATTTTGCAGCATAAGTTTACCATGGATAAATCCAAGCTAAACTTGGGGGCTAATGTCGGGGATATACCCCGCAGCGTAAACCGGCCGGAAGTATAACCCGGACGGACTAGACATTTCATTGGTAAACCGCCAGAGGATTGGTGATTTACGTGTCTGGCGGTTCACTGGTATGATGATTCACGAGCCTGAAGACTCATTGGTGACCCGGCTGGACTTGGCAGTTTACTTGAGACCCGGTTTACACTTGGCGATTCACTGGCGACCTGCCCTGACCTGGAGGTTTACAAGCAACCCGCCGAAACATTATGACACACTTGTGACCCGGCGGATGGGTCAGATGAATGACAAGGCCCAAGGCCCAGAAGGCCGGTTTACGTTAATGGTGGGCCGGTTTAAGAGGAAAGGCATGAGGAACATTTATCTTACAAGGAGTTAAGACCTGGACTTGTATCCGGTTTGTATTAGAGATAGACTAGTCCTGATCCTAATATGACTCTACATGTAACCTACCCCTCCAACATATATAAGGAGGGGCAGGGCTCCTCAAAAGGGACAAGATTGACAAGTTCCACAAGTTGGACAAGTTAGGTTTAGACAATAGCTCTCGAGATAGAGCACTCTTGTAACCGTGATCATCATCATCAATATCAATGAAGCAGGATGTAGGCTTTTACCTCCACCGCGAGGGGCCGAACCTGGGTAAAACATCGCGTCTCTCGTCCCGCTCAACCCCTCTCAAGCTACCACATAGATGTGTTGGCCTCGCGACTAAGTCCTGACACTAAGGACATTTGCCGTGACAATTCCACGACAACGTCCGTGACAAGTAGATCGAAACGATTCTGCATCTACTACTATTACTCCACTCATCGACCGCTATCCAGCATGCATGTCGAGTATTAAGTTAAAAACAGAGTAACGCCTTAAGCAAGATGACATGATGTAGAGAGATAAATTCATGCAATATGAAATAAACCCCATCTTGTTATCCTCGATGGCAACGATACAATACGTGCCTTGCTGCCCCTTCTGTCACTGGGTAAGGACACCGCAAGATTGAACCCAAAGCTAAACACTTCTCCCATGGCAAGAACTACCATTCTAGTTGGCCAAACCAAACGGATAATTCGAAGAGACTTGCAAAGATAACCAATCATGCATAAAAGAATTCAGAGAAGATTCAAATATTATTCATAGATAGACTTGATCATAAACCCACAATTCATAGGTCTCAACAAACACACCGCAAAAAGAAGATTACATAGAATGGATCTCCACGAGAGAGGGGGAGAACTTTGTATTGAGATTCAAAGAGAGAGAAGAAGCCATCTAGCTACTAACTATGGACCCGAAGGTCTGAGGTAAACTACTCACACTTCATCGGAGGGGCTAGGATGATGTAGAAGCCCTCCGTGATGACGGCCCTCTTCCGGCGGAGCTCCGAAACAGGCCCCAAGATGGGATCTCGTGGATACAGAAAGTTGCGGTGGTGGAATTAGGTTTTTCGCTCCTGTTCTGATCGTTTGGGGGTACGTGTGTATATATAGGAGGAAGGAGTACGTCGGTGGAGCACCGAGGGGCCCACGAGGCAGGGGGCGCGCCCTGGGGGGGTGCCCCCACCCTCGTGACCACCTATTTGATCCCTTGCAGTAGGGTCCAAGTCTCCTGGATCACGTTCGGTGAGAAAATCACGTTTCCGAAGATTTTATTCCGTTTGGACTCCGTTTGATATTCCGTTTATCCAAAACACTGAAATAGGCAAAAAAGCAATTATGGGCTGGGCCTCCGGTTAATAGGTTAGTCCCAAAAATAATATAAAAGTGGAAAATAAAGCCCAATATAGTCCAAAACAGTAGATAATATAGCATGGAGCAATCAAAAGTTATAGATACGTTGGAGACGTATCAGGCATCCCCAAGCTTAATTCCTGCTCGTCCTCGAGTAGGTAAATGATAAAAAGAGAATTTTTGATGCGGAGTGTACTTGGCATAATTTCAATGCAAATATTCTTAATTGTGGTATGAATATTCAGATTAGAAAGATTCAAGATAAAAGTTTATATACATAGAAAATAATAATACTTCAAGCATACTAACAAAGCAATTATGTCTTCTCAAAATAACATGGCCAAAGAAAGTTATCCCTACAAAATCATATAGTCTGGCTATGCTCCATCTTCCCCAGACAAAGTATTTAAATCATGCACAACCCCGATGACAAGCCAAGCAATTGTTTCATACTCTAACTTTTTCAAAACTTTTTCAATCTTCACGCAACACATGAGCGTGAGCCATGGATATAGCACTATAGGTGGAATAGAATGGTGGTTGTGGAGAAGACAAAAAGGGGAAGATAGTCTCACATCAACTAGGCGTATCAACGGGCTATGGAGATGCCCATCAATAGATATCAATGTGAGTGAGTAGGGATTGCCATGCAACGGATGCACTAGAGCTACACGTATATGAAAGCTCAAAAAGAAACTCAGTGGGTGTGCATCCAACTTGCTTGCTCATGAAGACCTAGGGAAATTTGAGGAAGCCCATCATTGGAATATACAAGCCAAGTTCTATAATGAAAAATTCCCACTAGTATACGAAAGTGATAACAGAGAGACTCTCTACTATGAAGATCATGGTGCTACTTTGAAGCACAAGTGTGGTAAAAGGATAGTAACATTGTCCCTTATCTCTTTTTCTCTCATCATTTTTTTGTTTGGGGCTTTTCTCTTTTTTATGGGGGAATCATAGTCTCCATCATTCTTTCTTCACTGGGACAATGCTCTAATAATGATGATCATCACACTTTTATTTTTCTTATAACTCAACAATTACAACTCGATACTTAGAACAAAATATGACTCTATGTGAATGCATCTGGCGGTGTGCCGGGATATGCAATATGACAATGATGAAGTGTGTCATGATGAACTAGATGGTGGAAAGTTGCATGGCAATATATCTCGGAATGGCTATGGAAATGCCATAATAGGTAGGTATGGTGGCTGTTTTGAGGAAGGTATATGGTAGGTGTATGATACCAGCGAAAGTTGCGCGGTATTAGAGAGGCTAGCAGAGGTGGAAGGGTGAGAGTGCGTATAATCCATGGACTCAACATTAGTCATAAAGAACTCATATACTTATTGCAAAAATCTAGAAGTTATGAAAGCAAAGTATTACGCGCATGCTCCTAGGGGGATAGATTGGTAGGAAAAGACCATCGCTCGTCCCCGACCGCCACTCATAAGGAAGACAATGAATAAATAAATCATGCTCCGACTTCATCACATAACGGTTCACCATACGTGCATGCTACGTGAATCACAAACTTCAACACAAGTATTCATTAAATTCACAACTACTCAACTAGCATGACTTTAATATTATCACCTCCATAACTCAAAACAATTATCATGCTTCAATCTTTTCTTAGTATTCAACACACTCAAAAGAAAGTTTCGCAAATCTTGAATACCAAGCATATTATTATTAGGCAAATTACCATGCTATTAAGAGACTCTCAAATTAATTTAAGTGAATCATGAGAGATCAATAGTTTCTTTAAAACATATCCACCACCGTGCTCTAAAAGATCTAAGTGAAGCACATAGAGCAAAATTATAACGCTCAAAAGATATAAGTGAAGCACATAGAGTAAAATTATCTAGCTCAAAGGATATAAGTGAAGCACATAGAGTATTCTATCAAACTTTAATTCATGTATGGCTCTCTCAAAAGGTGTGTACAGCAAGTATTATTGTGGCATACTAACAAACAAAGACACAAATAATACAAGACGCTCCAAGCAAAACACATATCATGTTGGTGAATAAAAATATAGCTCCAAGTAAATTACCGATGGAAGTGGACGAAAGAGGGGATGTCTTCCGGGGGCATCCCCAAGCTTTGACTTTTTGGTGTCCTTGGATTATCTTTGGGGTGCCATGGGCATCCCCAAGCTTAGGCTCTTGGCACTCCTTGTTCCATGATCCATCAAAAGAATTCACCCAAAACTTGAAAACTTCACAACACAAAACTCAAAATAGAAAACTCGTGAGCTCCGTTAGCGAAAGAAAAAAAAAGACCACTTCAAGGTAATGTAATGAACTCATTCTTTATTTATATTGGTGTTAAACCTACTGTATTACAACTTCTCTAGGGATTATAAACTATTTTACTAGCCATAGATTCATCAAAATAAGCAAGCAACACACGAAAAACAGAATCTGTCAAAAACATAACAGTCTGTAGTAATCTGTAGCTAGCGCAAGATCTGGAACCTCAAAAATTCTAAAATAAATTGCTGGACGTGAGGAATTTATCTATTAATCATATGCACAAATAATTAACTAAATAGAACTCTTCAAATAAAAATGACATCAGTCCTCGTGAGCGCTAAAGTTTCTGTTTTTTACAGCAAGTTCATCAAGACTTTCCCCATGTCTTCCCAACGGTTCTACTTGGCACAAACACTAATTAAACACAAAAAACACAACCAAAACAGAGGCTAAATAATTTATTTATTACTAAACATGAGCAAAAAGCAAGGAATAAAAATAAAATTGGGTTGCCTCCCAACAAGCGCTATCGTTTAACGCCCCTAGCTAGGCATAACGAGCAAGAATAGATCTAGGTATTGCCATCTTTGGTAGGTAATCCATAAGTGGCTCTCATGATAGTTTCATATGGTAATTTTATTTTATTTCTTGGAAAGTGTTCCATGCCCTTTTTAATGGAAATTGAAATCTAATATTCCCTTCCTTCATATCAATTATCGCACCAACCGTTCTAAGGAAAGGTCTACCAAGAATAATAGGGCAAGAAGGATTGCAATCTATATCAAGAACAATGAAATCTACGGGCACATAATTCCTATTTGCAACAATAAGAACATCATTAATCCTTCCCATAGGTTTCTTAATAGTGGAATCCGCAAGATGCAAGTTTAGAGAGCAATCATCAAAGTTACGGAAATCTAGTAAATCACACAAAGTCTTGGGAATAGTAGAGACACTAGCACCCAAATCACACAAAGCATAAAACTCATGATCTTTAATTTTAATTTTAATAGTTGGTTCCCACTCATCATAGAGTTTTCTTGGGATATAAACTTTCAATTCAAGTTTTTCTTCATAAGATTGCATCAAGGCATCAACAATATGTTTGGTGAAGGCTTTATTTCGATTATAAGCATGTGGAGAATTTAGCACGGATTGCAACAAGGAAATACAATCAATCAAAGAGCAACTTTCATAATTAAATTGCTTGAAATCCAATATAGTGGGTTTAGCAACATCTAGATTTTTATTTCTTTCAATCCCACTTTCATCAATTTCATCATTAAAATCTAAATACTCCGAATTTTTAGAACGCCTTCTAGGTAAAGGGAGATCATACTCAGTTTCATCAAGATTCATATTGCAAAATAAAGATTTAATTGGAGACACATCAATAACTTTTAGATCTTCATCTTGATTTTCATAGGAATTGGAAGAACACGCTTTAATAAAGGCATCTTTGGAAGCACGCATCCTAGCGGTTCTTTCCTTACACTCATCAATTGAAATTCTCATGGCTTTTAGAGACTCATTAATATCATGCTTAGGTGGAATAGATCTAAGTTTCAAAGCATCAACATCAAGAGCAATTCTATAACGTTTCTGGCCAAATCATCAATCTTAAGCAATTTTTCTTCAATCATAGCATTAAAATTCTTTTGCGAAGAAATAAATTGTTTAATATTAGATTCAAAATCAGAGGGCATCTTATTATAATTTCCATAAGAGTTGTTGTAGGAATTCCCAGAATTATTAGAAGTATTACTAGGATATGACCTAGGATTAAAATTCCCTCTATAAGCGTTGTTACCAAAATTATTCCTACCAGCAAAATTCACATCCATAGATTCATTATTATTCTCAATAAAAGTAGATAAAGGCATATCATTAGGATCAGAAGAAACACTCTTAGCATCAAATAATTTCATAAGTTCATCCATCTTTCCACTCAACACATTAATTTCTTCTATCGCATGCACTTTTTTATTAGAAGTTCTTTCAGTATGTCATTGAGAATAATTAACCATAATATTATCTAGGAGTTTAGTAGCATCTCCTAAAGTGATTTCCATAAAAGTGCCTCCCGCGGCCGAATCTAAAAGATTTCTAGAAGCAAAATTCAATCCGACATAAAATTTTTGTATAATCATCCACAAATTCAAACCATGAGTAGGGCAATTACGTATCATTAATTTCATCCTCTCCCAAGCTTGTGCAACATGTTCATGATCAAGTTGTTTAAAGTTCATTATATCGTTTCTAAGAGAGATGATCTTAGCAGGAGGAAAATACTTAGAGATAAAAGCATCTTTGCACTTGTTCCATGAATCAATACTATTCTTAGGCAAAGACGAAAACCAAGCTTTAGCACGATCTCTAAGCGAAAAAGGAAATAGCTTCAATTTAATGACATCATTATTGACATCATTTTTCTTTTGCATATCACATAAATTGACGAAGCTATTCAGATGAGTAGCGGCATCTTCACTAGGAAGGCCGGCGAATTGATCTTTCATAACAAGATTCAATAAAGCAGTATTAATTTCACAAAATTCAACATCGGTAAGAGGAGCAATCGGAGTGCTAAGGAAATCATTATTATTGGTATTGGTGAAGTCACACAATTTAGTAGTATCTTGAGCCATCACGACAAACAAGCAATCTAACACACGAGCAAACAAAAAGCAAGCGGACAAAAGAGGCAAACAAAGAGGGAGGATAGAGAGAGAGAGGGCGAATAAAACTGCAAGGGTGAATTGGGGGGGGGGAGAGGAAAACGAGAGGCAAATGGAAAATAATGTAATGCGAGAGATAGGGATTGTGATGGGTACTTGGTATATGACTTTTTGCGTAGACTCCCCGGCAACGACGCCATAAATCCTTCTTGCTACGTCTTGAGCTCGCGTTGGTTTTCCCCGAAGAGGAAGGGATGATGCAACAGAGTAGCGTAAGTATTTCCCTCAGTTTTTGAGAACCAAGGTATCAATCTAGTAGGAGCCCACGCTCAAGTCCCTCGTACCTGCACAAAGCGATAGCTACTCGCAACCAACGTGATTAGGGGTTGTCAATCCCTTCACGGTCACTTACGAGAGTGAGATCTGATAGATAGAATATTTTTGGTATTTTTGATATAAAGATGCAAAGTAAAAAGTAAAAGCAAAGTAAATAGCAAAGCAATATAAAAGTGATGGAGATTGATATGATGAGAATAGACCCGGGGGGCATAGGTTTGACTAGTGGCTTCTCTCAAGAGCATAAGTATTCTACGGTGGGTGAACAAATTACTGTTGAGCAATTTATAGAATGAGCATAATTATGAGAATATCTAGGCATGATCATGTATATAGGCATCACGTCCGTGACAAGTAGATCGAAACGATTCTGCATCTACTACTATTACTCCAATCATCGACCGCTATCCAACATGCATCTAGAGTATTAAGTTAAAAAAAGAGTAACGCCTTAAGCAAGACGACATGATGTAGAGAGATAAATTCATGCAATATGAAATAAACCCCATCTTGTTATCCTCGATGGCAATGATACAATACGTGCCTTGCTACCCCTTCTGTCACTGGGTAAGGACACCGCAAGATCGAACCCAAAGCTAAACACTTCTCCCATGGCAAGAACTACCAATCTAGTTGGCCAAACCAAACGGATAATTCGAAGAGACTTGCAAAGATAACCAATCATGCATAAAAGAATTCAGAGAAGATTCAAATATTATTCATAGATAGACTTGATCATAAACCCACAATTCATTGATCTCAACAAACACACCGCAAAAAGAAGATTACATCGAATAGATCTCCACGAGAGAGGGGGAGAACTTTGTATTGAGATTCAAAGAGAGAGAAGAAGCCATCTAGCTACTAACTATGGACCCGAAGGTCTGAGGTAAACTACTCGCACTTCATCGGAGGGGCTAGGATGATGTAGAAGCCCTCCGTGATGACGTCCCTCTTCCGGCGGAGCTCCGGAACAGGCCCCAAGTTGGGATCTCGTGGATACAGAAAGTTGCGGCGGTGGAATTAGGTTTTTGGCTCCTGTTCTGATCGTTTGGGGGTACGTGTGTATATATAGGAGGAAGGAGTACGTCGGTGGAGCACCGAGGGGCCCACGAGGCAGGGGGCACGCCCTAGGGGGGGGGGCGCCCCACCCTCGTGACCACCTCTTTGATCCCTTGTAGTAGGGTCCAAGTCTCCTGGATCACGTTCGGTGAGAAGATCACGTTTCCGAAGATTTTATTCTGTTTGGACTTCGTTTGATATTCCGTTTATCCGAAACACTGAAATAGGCAAAAAACAACAATTCTGGGCTGGGCCTCCGGTTAATAGGTTAGTCCCAAAAATAATATAGAAGTGGAAAATAAAGCCCAATATAGTCCAAAACAGTAGATAATATAGCATGGAGCAATAAAAAATTATAGATACGTTGGAGACGTATCAGGCATCCCCAAGCTTAATTCCTGCTCGTCCTCGAGTAGGTAAATGATAAAAAGAGAATTTTTGATGCGGAGTGCTACTTGGCATAATTTCAATACAAATCTTCTTAATTGTGGTATGAATATTCAGATTAGAAAGATTCAAGATAAAAGTTTATATTGACATAGAAAATAATAATACTTCAAGCATACTAACAAAGCAATTATGTCTTCTCAAAATAACATGGCCAAAGAAAGTTATCCCTAAAAAATCATATAGTCTGGCTATGCTCCATCTTCCCCACACAAAGTATTTAAATCATGCACAACCCCGATGACAAGCCAAGCAATTGTTTCATACTCTAACTTTTTCAAAACTTTTTCAATCTTCACGCAATACATGAGCATGAGCCATGGATATAGCACTATAGGTGGAATAGAATGGTGGTTGTGGAGAAGACAAAAAGGAGAAGATAGTCTCACATCAACTAGGCGTATCAACGGGCTATGGATATGCCCATCAATAGATATCAATGTGAGTGAGTAGGGATTGCCATGCAACGGATGCTCTAGAGCTATAAGTATATGAAAGCTCAAAAAGAAACTAGGTCAGTGTGCATCCAACTTGCTTGCTCATGAATACCTAGGGCAATTTGAGGAAGCCCATCATTGGAATATACAAGCCAAGTTCTATAATGAAAAATTCCTACTAGTATATGAAAGTGATAACATGAGAGACTCTCTACTATGAAGATCATGGTGCTATTTTGAAGCACAAGTGTGGTAAAAGGATAGTAACATTGTCCCTTCTCTCCTTTTCTCTCATCATTTTTCTTGTTTGGGCCTTTTCTCTTTTTTTATGGCCTCTTTTTTTTCGTCCGGAGTCTCATCCCGACTTATGGGGGAATCATAGTCTCCATCATTCTTTCCTCACTGGGACAATGCTCTAATAATGATGATCATCACACTTTTATTTTTCTTATAACTCAACAATTACAACTCGATACTTAGAACAAAATATGACTCTATGTGAATGCATCCGGCGGTGTGCCGGGATATGCAATATGACAATGATGAAGTGTGTCATGATGAACTAGATGGTGGAAAGTTGCATGGCAATATATCTCGGAATGGCTATGGAAATGCCATAATAGGTAGGTATGGTGGCTGTTTTGAGGAAGGTATATGGTAGGTGTATGATACCGGCGAAAGTTGCGCGGTATTAGAGAGGCTAGCAAAGGTGGAAGGGTGAGAGTGCGTATAATCCATGGACTCAACATTAGTCATAAAGAACTCATATACTTATTGCAAAAATCTAGAAGTTATCAAAGCAAAGTATTACGCGCATGCTCCTAGGGGGATAGATTGGTAGGAAAAGACCATCGCTCATCCCCGACCGCCACTCTTAAGGAAGACAATCAATAAATAAATCATGCTCCGACTTCATCACATAACGGTTCACCATACGTGCATGCTACGGGAATCACAAACTTCAACACAAGTATTCTTTAAATTCACAACTACTCAACTAGCATGACTTTAATATTATCACCTCCATAACTCAAAACAATTATCATGCTTCAATCTTTTCTTAGTATTCAACACACTCAAAAGAAAGTTTCGCAAATCATGAATACCAAGCATATTATTATTAGACAAATTACCATGCTATTAAGAGACTCTCAAATTAATTTAAGTGAAGCATGGGAGATCAATAGTTTCTTTGAAACATATCCACCATCGTGCTCTAAAAGATCTAAGTGAAGCACATAGAGCAAAATTATAACGCTCAAAAGATATAAGTGAAGCACATAAGTAAAATTATCTAGCTCAAAGGATATAAGTGAAGCACATAGAGTATTCTATCAAATTTTAATTCATGTATGGCTCTCTCAAAAGGTGTGTACAACAAGGATGATTGTGGCATACTAACAAACAAAGACAAAAATAATACAAGACGCTCCAAGCAAAACACATATCATGTTGGTGAATAAAAATATAGCTCCAAGTAAATTACCGATGGAAGTGGACGAAAGAGGGGATGCCTTCCGGGGGCATCCTCAAGCTTTGACTTTTTGGTGTCCCTGGATTATCTTGGGGGTGCCATGGGCATCCCCAAGCTTAGGCTCTTGCCACTCCTTGTTCCATGATCCATCAAAAGAATTCACCCAAAACTTGAAAACTTCACAACACAAAACTCAAAATAGAAAACTCGTGAGCTCCGTTAGCGAAAGAAAGCAAAAGACCACTTCAAGGTACTATAATGAACTCATTCTTTATTTATATTGGTGTTAAACCTACTGTATTCCAACTTCTCTATGGTGTTAAATGACACTGCCACCTTACTCGGAGTCCTCGTCCACGTCCTCGACTTCGTCCTTGTCCCTCTTCCTCTTGGCCGATACTTCTTTGCTTGAACTGCACACTTGGCTGTTGCTCTTCATCCTACCCTTGTAGATATTGAAGCAAAGGTAGTCATCCACTTCAGCATAGTGGATGTGGTCTATATCTAGTACATTCCGCTGCCATGCATGACAATGGAATGTGTATGGAGGTTTCTCCAGTTTACCATACGAAGGATGAACCATGGCTCCTGCCAGGGTCAGCATTGAAGGCTGACGAGAGGACACTAGCCGATTCTTCTGGAGGTCGAAGGTGTTGCCTACAACGAGGCCTATCCGACGCAGGACTTCTTTGTCGTTACCAAAGTCTACAATAACGAATTTGACTAGGTTGCTCTCGAGGAAGTCCTTAAAATCCCGGCACTCAACGTCGGCATGGCATATGTGGTAGACCAAGCATAAGTCATGCACGCAAACCTGGATCACGGCGGGCTTCTTCCTCTCTTCGTCCTTTAGATCCTTCTCTCGTCCCAGGACTGTGGTGTACTCAACATCTAGCCCAGCGACCCACTCATCATCTGAGTTTTCGAACATGCGTCTGAAGCGAGAAAGGCATCCTTTCACCATCGTGGAAGAACGGGTGTAGATGACGTCGAACTCATCGCCGGTGATGGTTCTAACCTTGTACTCACCGCGGATCAGGGAGATTTGCGATGCCATGGATTTGGGAGGAGGGTTAGGATTAGTGGAACTACCGTAATGTGAATGGACGGGACGACTAGGAGCGAACCGCCGTAGTATTAAAGGACGTGCGGGGACGAGTAGGAGCGAACTGCCAGCGTGCGAACGGCAGGGTAGTGGCTTTCCATTCTCCCATGATACGGGCTTCCGAGAGCCCTTGGATCTGAGATCGAATGGTTCCATGGCGTGATTCTAGACCTATGGGTGAATATCCTATCCTGGAGGGTTATTCTGCAAATTTTTAGCAACTTAGCATGCGACCGTTTGATCTCAGATCCAAGGGCTGCCAGCAGCCAGTATCGTGGTCGTGCCTACCACGACCGTCGCGTCGCTCGTGCGGTTGCGCCCTTCGAGATTTAACATGGTGCGTTAGGCTATCTGATGTTGGCATGTCATACATAGTCATCACTTAGTCACTCATACTACAATAAGGTTTTGGCTATAAGGTTGGCTATAAGTGTATTTTTTACTTCTCTCTATCTCTTTCTTCGTACTCCCTCCGTCCCATAATATAAGAACGTTTTTGACACTAGTGTAGTGCCAAAAACGTTCTTATATTATGGGACACAGGGAGTACTAGTATTTATTGCATTTGCCGAGGAGTGACCTCTTCCAATGAAATGGTGTTGCTAAGTTTTCTTAATTTAATTAGCTATAGACTCAAAATTGTCTTCTCACCTAGGTACACACGCTTAGCACCGTTTCTTCCTTGGGTCACCAAACTAGTCTCTCTCTTCTTGATTAACTTGCCACATTAGACTTTATCCCTATGTGGCAAGCTTAAGCACCTGTAGGAGCAAGTAAGTACAATAGTACACTTTACATGGCATTTTTGCATATGTGGAGGAAAGAGAGGCAAGGAAAAAGTGGAGAAGTGGGCTCTCATGCAAGAGCCAGCATCTACTACATGGTGGAGCATTGGGAGAGGCACCTGTATGGAGGTGGTCAGGAATCGGGAGACTCACGCCGGTCGTAGCGCCGCAGTTAAAATGATAATGGCAAGTCAAATCACAGGGGCCCACCTGTCCAGCAGTA
This sequence comes from Triticum aestivum, assembly GCF_018294505.1. Taxonomy (NCBI): domain Eukaryota; kingdom Viridiplantae; phylum Streptophyta; class Magnoliopsida; order Poales; family Poaceae; genus Triticum; species Triticum aestivum. The sequence goes on from NC_057794.1 coordinate 507,308,610, forward strand.
ACTCGCTGTCAAATCACACAGCACTATGTTTGCAGTAGCCTACTCCCTCGTCTTCTCGCATCTCTATCGAACCGACTAGGCGGAACTGCCCTGCCTACCGCGCAGGAAAAGCCCACGCAGTATACTCCCTCTGTCTAGGTGACCAAGGTGGAGAGGGAAACGAGAGAACTTAATGTTTAATACTTTGTATTTGCTAAGGCTGGTTGTAATGGTACTAGCCTTAGCAATTTTGATGAGGTGTCATAGAATTAAATGAAGAAACAGAGAGAGAGTTGAGTACTATGTGTCATACATGGCAATTAATAAAGTACTACATGATACTAATATATGATACATGGCGCAGGAGTACTAAGTATTATTAATACAGTTTTGCTAGAACTCATCTAGATGAGATATAATTTGGCCCCATTCATCTTTTGTAGCCATTGGATGTGATGCTATATAAGATGCGTGTGTGCTGACATGGGTTGTATTTGTTCTTGTGCAACGAACTGACCACTGCATGTCATGTTTGATAGTCTCAAGTCATTAAAAGCATACAAGCCCCACATCTCTTCTTGGTTGATTCCTCTATTTATGTCAAAAAATAAGAAACAACATGAGAGTTAATGCACCATGCCTATGTGTTTACTATTTGGTTTTCATAAGATGACTTTATACTCACCTAGACGGAGGGAGTATTCGATTTGACAGCGGGCGACACAGTTCCCGATACGGCTTTAATGCAGACGAGGGAGGGAGTAGCGGTTCCTGATATGTTGAACGGCCAATGCATCCTCCTTCAATTAATGCATGCGGAAAGTAATGGGAGGAGGTCCGGGAAAAAAGGCTGCACGATGTGAATGCAACACAGTTTGCCCTCATTGCCCTCATATAAAGGCGCCCCTCCATTCCAATGCATCTACCACATCGTACGCACCTAAGCATTTGCCTAAGCACCTACACTAAGCGCAAAAGAGCTCACTCTAGATCCATGGCGGCGATGCGCGTGAGCGGCCAGCGGCTGCGCCAGATGGTCCACGACGCCGGCCTGCGGCATGGCGCCGAGGATCGTCTCCAGACGGTGTTGGAGACCGGCTGGTGGATGGCCACCGTCGACGCCAACTATGACTCTCAGTTGGACCAGATGATCGTTGCCACCAGCAACAAGTTCATCGTCCTCAAGAAGCTCGCGGACGACATCGCCGTACTCCTCCAGCCCACGCGCCCGGGCTCCTCATTGCCTGCCATCCTAATCGGCCTCCATGGCCAGAACCTCTTTCAAGCACTAGTGGCCCTGTGACTGCCCGCCGACGCCACGAAGAATGTCCACCTGGAGGTCGCGCTTGCCGCGAGGCGCCTCGCCCTGCAAAAATTCTTCGACCTACACATCCATGTGTAAGATGACTTTATACTCACCTACAAGGCCAGTGAGGACGCTATGACGTTGGCCTTCCTCAACCGGCTGGAAGCCTTGGATGCCTTTGCTGAGAAGCACCTCGACCTTGCCACAAAGCCGTCGCTCCTTAGCCGCCGGTCGGTGGCCCGGTGCACTAAGTTGAGAAGGAGGAGGTCGTACGTTCGTGGATCCATCTTTCTTCTTGCCTTCTGTAACCACCACTGCGATCGCATCATCGTGGCCTTAATTCTTATTGTGTTGTTGCATTCTCGTTCCAGTCAATACCGACATGTGCGATACCTTTGCTTAATTATATGCATCACTGTAACTAGTACTCCATCCATCAATTTATAAGTTGTTCTTACCTTTTCCATCAACTTCGTGCAACGCGCGGGCATCTTGTTAGAAACACTAGAATATGTCTATATAATCCGTATGTGATAGTCCATTTGAAATCTAAAAAAAAGCAAATATTTAGGTACAGAGGGAGTAATATATTAGGAGTATATCAAAACAATAGTGATTTCTTTCAAGTTTGTGAACAAATACTACTATTCTACTAATTTGGATCCATCGCAACGCACAGACACATTGCTGGTAAAAGGAAAAGGCCTGTCGCGTCCGCGTCGCACCCCCACACGCCCGGGAATCGGGAGTACAACACGGCCCGTCCGGCACGACACATAGCTTAGGGAAGGCGTGTTGCCTAGCATTTTCACTTTCATGTGGGACCGCCATTGAGCAAACCGACACCCCACCCGCCGCTGGGTTGGAAAACAGAAACGAGGGGAAGATCTAGCTGTAGCACGGAAGCCAAGAAATTTGGTGTCAGACGGGGCTCGTTGATAGAATAGGAGCATTCCGTACTAGTACTACTCCTACTAGTACCAAGTTTGTACTCCTAATACTATATTACTAGTACTACCACTATACAACTAGTAGGTACGTGCACGGCACAAACATCGTAGGAACAAAAAACGAGAAGATCTTGTTTTGAGTGATTTATCTTTTTTTCAATCAACGTAGTATGAATAATATGATGTGGGGGCACCCATGAAGCTTATGTGGCTAGGTTGCATGGCTACGGAAGGTTAGAGAAAAATAAATAGATAATGTGTTTAGAGTGCACTCCACTAAATAGATATACTTTGGATCCATTGCAACGGACCGACACATCTATATCTATACCCCCTATATAGTGTGTGAAAAACTTTGAAAGTTGGTCGTTGGATGAAGCCAATCCGACGGTACAAAGATGGCAAATCCAAGCACTACTGGCCGTTGGATATCATCCACCAGATTCTGCCACATGTATAATCTAGAAGACTCCATGGTTGAACTTAATTCATGACTAACTTTGCCACAACTAAGCTTAGGCAAAGTTATTAGTTCTTGAAAATGAGAGCCACAAGTTGGCAAGCCTAAGGGAATCTTGCCACATTTTTTGTGTGTATGTCATGTGGGGCCTCAGTGTGGCTTGCCTAAGGTGTGGCTTGAACCAAACACTCACCTAAGTTAATCAAACTTGCCTAACCTTACATTCCACCAGATTTTGCCACATGTTAGAATACAGAAAGCTCCACATGTAGAAGCATAATGCACAAACCACCAGAATCTCATGCGTGCAATGCACGTGTACCTTACTAGTACTAGTTGGTAGTAGTAAGAAACAAATTCCAGTTTTGGCACGAGCTCGTACTGCGGGAGCACCACAAAGGCCTGCTGCAGGAGTTACATTTCCCTCTTGGGGCCCATGGGACCGAACTTCAGTGGCTTAGTGCCCAGTCTATGAGTCAATGACATGCGGACCTTACATGCAGCTGGCCCACATGTCATTCTCATGGTGGTGGCGTGGTTCGCGACTCACTCGTTCGAGATGAACCGGCCGGTGGTGGCGTGGCCGTGGTGAGGGTGCCACAGCTGGGCGTCGGGGCGTTATGAGGCATAGATGGCCACACCGGCGGGTACTACCTGTAGTACATAAGTACTCCAGCTGAGGATTGATGCCCGGGACGGAATGTGTCACAACCGCTGGATGAAAATTCGATGGTGCGGGAGTACGGATCGAAGCACAGCAACGAAGCAGGCAAACCGTGTCCAATCGGGTGTGTCTGTGGTAGAAAGTTGATGGTCGTCGTAGTTCAGCTGGCCCGCATGTCATGCACACAAAGGCAGAGGAGCGGTGGGGCCGAGAGGGATGAGGGGCACATCGGGGGATGAGGATCCCCCGATGCGAACAATCCTACCATTCTGTCACTAACAAGTGGGACCCATAAGCGTGAGTCCCACCTGTCAGCGAAGGAAAGGCAGGGCAAGGCAGTGATAGCCACGTCATAGGATCCATGTCCATGCCGGGGGATGTCGTGCCGTGGGTTGGAGCGGCGTCATGGGAATCGCGTGTGAGTGTGGCAGTGGTAGAAACAAGAAACGTGATGGTCGCCGTGGTTCAACTTCCATGGACAAGGTGTCATGTCTGCTGACACATGTATATCAAAACTAGAGTGTTTATATTTCAAGCACGTGAACAAGTATTATTCTACTACTTTGGATCCATTGCAACGCACGAGCCAGCACATTGGTAGTAGTAGTGTCCATCTCTATCTCTAGAGGCCTTCCCTCGTTCATCCTTTTCTCTCCCAAGATAAACTACTCATATAAATGCATCTTGATGTTCCATGGAACGCACGAGGATGTTTCCTTGGGGGTCTCTCCAGCGCGGCGTGGCCGTAGTTGCAAGTTGACGCCCCTTGAAATGCCGATGTTGAGGGGCACTCGGATTTCCTCCGATGAGCAGGTAAGATGAGTTTGATCATGTAGTAAATGCATTCCAAAGACTACTTCCGTGTCCATTCCCTAATTCTCCCCATGCCCACTGTTTCACAGGTTAGGCTCGGTGCGGGTGGAGATTGGCTTGCATATGTATGGGAGGGTACCAACATCAATTTGCACAACATTTACAATGGTGACACCATTCCCGTAGAACCTTTGTCCAACATTGGGATCAGCCATGCAACGGGCCACCGCATGAATTGGTACGATGGAATCACAGTGAGATTGAATAAGATAGCACGAACCTTGCACATGGTGGTCAAAGGCGGACCATGCTGTCTGCAGCCGATTTGTTGCCGTACGAGTAGGAAGACGCTGTGCTCCTTTCTAACCGCATCTTCGCGGTGACAGACCAGGGGACTTATTTTGTATGGGACACATCCTACGATATACTCCCTCTCTCCCAGTTTATTTGTTTTGAATCTTTTTGTTTTATAAGTTTCAAATTCAAATCTAGAGCTCCCCATCACATGTTGAGATTACAATGTCCATTAAATTGTTGCGTGCATGTATAGTAAAGAAACAAATCTCGAGTTTGGCACGAGTTCGTGCTGCGGGAGCACCACAAGCCCTGGCGCAGGAGTTACATTTCCCTCTCAGGGCCGTCGGGACTGAGCTTCAGCGCCTTACTACACCTACCTTTGAGTCAATAACATGTGGACCCGATAGGTGACTGGTCCACATGTAATGCTCCCGTAGGCAGAGGGGTAGTGGGGCCAAGAGGGGTGAGCCGCAGGTCGGGGGACGTGTGGTTTCATGGGTTCGAGCGGCGTCATTGGAATCACGGGTGGCTGTGGTAGAAAGTTGATGCTCGCCGCATTTTAGGTGGCCCACATGTCATGCACACAAAGGCAGAGGGGCGGTGCGGCCGAGAGGGGTGAGGCGCACGTCGGGGGCGTGGTGCCGTGGGTTGGAGATGCGTCATGGGAATCGCGAGATGAAACGTGATGGTCGTAGTAGTTGAACTTCCATGGGCAAGCTGTCATGTCTACGGACACATGCACTGCATACCGATCACTGGAAGGAGTAGCAGAGAAAGCTATATATGCGGATAAATAGTTCCTTAGAGTCAAGCAGACCCACGCTACTACTATATTACAAAGACATGCACACCATCGAAATAGTCCATCTATATCAATATACACCGAGAGGGAATAATTTTTTTACAAGAGAGGAAATAGTTCATCCATCCATAATGCCCTCCTGCTGGTGTAGCCTTCTTCTTCTTCTTCTTCTTCTTCTTCTTCTTCTTCTTCTTCTTCTTCTTCTTCTTCTTCTTCTTCTTCTTCTTCTTCTTCTTCTTCTTCTTCTTCTTCTTCTTCTTCTTCTTCTTCTTCTTCTTCTTCTTCTTCTTCTTCTTCTTCTTCTTCTTCTTCTTCTTCTTCTTCTTCTTCTTCTTCTTCTT